>NC_071259.1:30254719-30559719 GCF_023375685.1 Ictalurus furcatus | reverse complement strand
ATTAATGACTGATGCATGACAGATGCATTTAGAGCAACCAGCAATTTAATATGATCTACTGCAATCAGATTTAATGTGTGAACTTTGAGGATTTGGAGTCCATGCCTTTTTCACTGGGACTGACATACACATAGGCCACACCTTCTTTATTGGGACTGACATACACAGAGGCCACACCTCCTTCACAGGGACTGACAGACACATAGGCCACACCTCCTTCACAGGGACTGACAGACACACAGCCCACACCTCCTTCACTGGGACTGACAGACACACAGGCCACACCTCCTTCACTGGGACTGACAGACACAGAAGCCACACCTCCGTCACTGGTACTGACAGACATATAGGCCACACCTCCTTCACTGGAACTTACAGACACACAGGCCACACCTCCTTCACTGGGACTGACAGACACAGAAGCCACACCTCCGTCACTGGTACTGACAGACACATAGGCCACACCTCCTTCACTGGAACTTACAGACACACAGGCCACACCTCCTTCACTGGGACTGACTGAGACAGAAGCCACACCTCTGTCACTGGTACTGACAGACACATAGGCCACACCTCCTTCACTTGTTCCCTCTCTTTTCCAGGGTGGCATGTATGTGTTCCAGCTGTTTGATTACTATGCAGCCAGCGGTGTGTGCCTTCTCTGGGTTGCATTCTTTGAATGTGTGGCAGTAGCCTGGGTTTATGGTGAGTCCACGCACGTGTGCACACACACACACACACACACGCACATTGTAGATCAACACTTCAAAAAGCTCTGTGTGTGATATGACTCAAAGCACAATTTGTCCTCTTTGCATGTGTGGGCGATAGATTTGAACCAACATTTGGTCATCTTGATAATGTACACTCAGATACACACACACACACACACACTCGCATCAATCACTGTGGTTGGTGGTGAATATGAATGTGACCTTCTCCTAGAAGAGCCATAAAATAAAAGACTCCCCCACCTACACACACACACACACACACACACACACACACACACACACAGCATATTGTATTCCTGGAAGTGTATCTGTCAGTTATGTGCTTTATAAGCTATGTGTGTTTGCTGCATAAACATTACACTTCCCGCTTCACTTTTTGTAATTTACATCTCCCCCCCCCCCTACCCCCCCCCCTCTCTCTGTCTCTATCTCTCTCTCTCCCTCTCTGTCTCTCTGTCTGTCTCTCTCTCTCTTTCTCTCCCTCTCTCCCCCCTCCCTCTCTGTCTATCTCTCTCTCTCTCCCCCACTCTCTCTTTCCCTCTCTCTCTGTCTGTCTCTCTCTCTCTTTCTCTCCCTCTCTCCCCCCCTCCCTCTCTGTCTATCTCTCTCTCTCTCCCCCACTCTCTCTTTCCCTCTCTCTCTGTCTGTCTCTCTCTCTCTTTCTCTCCCTCTCTCCCCCCCTCCCTCTCTGTCTATCTCTCTCTCTCTCCCCCACTCTCTCTCTCTCTCTCTCTCTCTCTCTCTCTCTCTCTCTCTCTATATATATATATATATATATATATATATATATATATATATATATATATATATATATATATATATTGTTACCACCCTGAAGTTGATCATTTTCCTGTAACAGCACATCCCGGAGTGTTTTTCCACTCACCCCACAGTGATTAATAACCAAAGATGACCTTCTATTATTAACGTCTCGTCACAGAACACTTCAATCAATGGCTTCTGACCAATCAGATTCAAGAATTCAACCTTGCTCTTGTATAATAGTACATAAATGATTTGGTTAAATAGCAGAGTCCATAGTTCTACATTTAAGTTAAAAGTTAATTCCATATTATTACATGTCGGTGATCTTCATCAGCACTTCATCCAATATAAGGACCGTGAATGTAAACGTGTGTGTGTGTGTGTGTGTGACTGCAGGCGCTGATAATTTCTACGATGCTATTGAGGAGATGATTGGCTACAGACCAAACAGTTGGATGAAATGGAGCTGGATGTTGATCACTCCGGTGCTGTGTGTGGTAAGTGTGTACAGTGTGTGTGTGTGTGTGTGTGTGTGTGTGACGACGGAGGAATGTGGCATTTACAGTGTGATGTGAGTCATGGAGTCTTTTCCTTTACGCCGTTCTCCTTCCTGTTTCAGGGCTGTTTTGTGTTTTCGTTGGTGAAATACAAACCCCTCACTTATAACAAAGTGTACGAGTATCCCGATTGGTCGATCGGAGTGGGTTGGTGTCTGGCTTTGACCTCGATGATCTGCATCCCCATGGTGGTGGTCGTCAAAATCATCCAATCGGATGGTTCACTGATTGAGGTTACCATCACAAAGTTGATTCTTTTCCACTAACAGCAAGAAGTGTTTTTTATTCCACTTATACGACAGCAGTTTACCCCATTGTTATTTATTGAAGAATGACGTCCTACCATGAGTATAAATAAACAACTAACTGCAATTTTTATGATCCCTTTTTACTTAAATTATGAACATTCTGCAGCGTATGGAAACTTCATGACCTCAACTGTACTATGAATCTGACTCGTCAGTAATGTTGTGTGTGTGTGTGTGTGTGTGTGTGTGTGTGTAGCGGATCAAGGCCGTGGCGGCGCCGGTGAAAGGAGCGAGCTCTCGTCCGAAAGACTGCGTCCTGAAGAACAGCGAGCTGCTCCACCCGCTCGACCCTAACGGCACTTACGCCCTCACCAAACACACTCACACCATCGTAGAAACTACAATGTGAGACTCTCTATGAGAGAACCGCGTTCCCTTTTCTCCTCTTTTAAAACTCCTTTTCTCTCCCTTAGTCCGATCAGACTGCTTCATAGTGTGTTCTAGTCGTATTTTTACACGAGGAGGTTGTAAAAAAAAACAAACAAACAAAAAAAAACCTCCTAATAATATCCTTCGCTGTTTAGGAATTTTATTATTATTATTATTATTATTATTATTATTGTGGTATTATTCTTGTTGTTATCAGTGTAATCATTGCTAGTAACGCTAAGATTTGTTGAGGTCGAAGCCGTGAGAGACGCCTCGTCTTCTTCGCACGGTCAAAGAGAGACGGATGGGAACTGTGAAAGTTGTTTAGAAGGATATTGAGCCTTGTTTTGTTTTTGTTTTTGTTTTTGGGGTTTTTTGTTGTTGTTTTTTTTTTCTTTTTCAAGAAAAATGACAAATACAGCAGTGACGTAAACATGTTTTTTTTTTTTTTTTAAACATAGCTGCACTAATCAGCAGGTGTTTAGATGACAGTTTGTGGCAGTGACCCTTATTGTACAGTGAGGTTTCCTGTACAGCGTTCTTCGTCTGGATGAAGCTGAATGTACCTCCGTTTTTGTGCGGAAGCTCTGCACTGCTTACACACACACACACACACACACACACATTTGATTTATTGGAGAGGGTTACGTCCTCAAGTGTATGCCCATTTTCTCAATGGTGCCCTTTTTAAAACCCTCCGTGCACTTTAGTAATCACTGCCAGATGAGACAAATACACACACACACACACACGCATACAGTATATATACAGCCGTCGTGTTGCTCTAATAATGTAGGCAGCTGTGCTTTTTATACACGCTAAGTATCACATGCTGCTCTTCTCATTTAAGAGAGGAGTTCGAATCAATTTCTTTTTAATTCAAAGTAATTCAGGGTTGCCTGACCATCCTCCTGCTGAGTCCGAGGGTGCATTATTTACCCGTAGTCCATCAATATCTGTCCCTCCTTTTAATGCCTTTCTGAAAACTAGACACCTTCTCATCAGATTCGTCACGTTGCAGTTTGTCCATCCTTACTTACTGTAGTTATAAACCTTCTGATTACCCAGAACCCCTCACTTTACACAGTACAGCCTTGTGTCCTCGTGCACTGCCGGTCAAACCCCCTTCTCAAACTCGCTTCTTAATGTTTCATTGCAATTTAATTACTGTTAGACCATGGCCATGAAAATCCTCGTTTCTGATTGGTCGGTACAGACGACTGACGTTCACGGTAAAACAAACGCCGGGCGTCTTAATACGTCTCCAGGACAGCTTCAGTGCACCTCGGTATAGTCTCTGGAACTGCGCTAGAGCAACGAACACCGTTCTTCCAAGAGATATTCCCTCGTTTATTGTTTTGCTGATGGTGAGGATGGGAAGGCTAAAATCTCCCGTGGGTGCTCGGTTAAGTTCAGTTCATCCTCAGGAAGCTGTTGACTGAGAATCGTGTCCTGGTGATGGGGGTAGAGTCGTCCTGGAAGAGACCACGCCCATCAGGAGAGAAGTGTTTTATTCAAGGGTATTCAAGGTGATCAGTCAGAAGAACTTTTTTGTTTCTTTTCACTTGTTATATGAAACGATTCTCATATAATATGTCCTAACCCTAACCCTATGTGTCCATTAATTCATGGTATCAGAACTTGTATGAAAGAGATTATATATATATATATATATATATCTCCACACAAGCTTCAAGAGTAACCCGTCTGGGAAAACCTGTAGGATTCTGGTGCAGTTGAATTCTGGAAAAAAGATAAAAGCAAAACAAATACCAAAAAAAAAAGATCAAGTTTTGACCAAAATTTAGTTTTCGACCAAAATCTCTACCAAATATTTTACCAAAACGGCTTGGAAGTGGAGCACGGTGGCTTACTGGTTATCATGTTTGCCTCCCACCCTCGCCTTTACCCTGCGTGCATGGAGTTTGCATGTTCTCCCTGTGCTGCGGGGGTTTCCTCCGGGTACTCCGGTTTCCTCCCCCAGTCCAAAGACATGCATGGTAGGCTGATTGGCGTGTCCAAAGTGTCCGTAGTGTATGAATGTGTATGTGAGTGTGCCCTGTGATGGATTGGCACCCTGTCCAGGGTGTACCCCGCCTTGCTCCCGATGCTCCCTGGGATAGACTCCAGGTTCCCCCATGACCCTGAAAAGGATAAAGCGGTATAGAAGATGGATGGATGGATGACGATCAGTCGAGTGTAGCGACACAACGATGAGACTCGCGTTTAAACGCCGTGGTGAATTTTACCTCAGGTGATGAAACAGATGACCCGGATAATCATTTACAACCCGTCGTAAACGTATAATTCCTCGAAAATATTGTCATTAGTGTTGTTTTTGCATTAGTAGATTCATTTATAACGTAGCGCTACTGTACGCATAGCATCTCTAATATTATTATATCAGGTGTTCAGGAATCTTTGACTGGCAGTGAACACACACACACCCACACACACCGTAGCGCACACTTCACGTGCACTCCAAACCACACACTCCTCGCTCTTCAAGTTTACCGTACCCACGACCAAACCAGAATCTGCTCACTAGTATTTCCTCTCCGATCACATTTGCCTTTTGAGTCAGCCATTTTATAACGGTGCACAACGTGAAGCATCAGTGATTCGCCTATATTTTTCTGAATGTATTCAGAAATTTATATCTTAAATGTTAGCCTAAACTTGCAGTGTGCAATATTTGTAAACAAGTGGTTTTGTCTGTTTTTTTATCATCATTTTCAGCTTGAACATGTAATAAAATGAACAATCTAAACAAGCATAAAAAAAAAAAAAAAGTTTAAAAAATTCCATTCAAACAATACGATACTGTATATTGTAACTGGATTTGATTCAATAAAACATGTTCAATAAAACATTTTGTGTAACCAAAGTAGCTTTGTTATGAACTCGTTTCAAGATGCATATTGCATCATTTAGATCCTAAATAATAATAATAAAAAAATAAATTTTCCTCTGGGAACAAGTGTCTGTTTTTTTTTTTATTTATTATTATTATTATTTTATTTCTAGTACCTTAATGTGTCCAATCAGATTGAGAATGCGCGACAAGACTTGATTGATAAATTGTTGACCAACAATCTTCATCAAATATCACAGTGCGAGCGCAATGTTGCCAAGACGACCGGGCAAAAGTATCAGGATCCACATGTGCAAAGCCGATCGCGAAGTATTGCAGACGAGCTGCGGTTATATTTGCAATTTTCCGGGTGGTTTTACCAAATAGCGACCCAAAGGTGTGAATATTTATGCAGCCAACATTAATTATCATTTTTTAAAATTCTACTTCAACTAGTTAACAGTTGATTCGTTATCAGTCTATAATGCAAATCATTTCGATCACCTCTTCTAAACTTTTCTAAACTGACGTCACGAACATTTGATGAAAGTTAATGTTAACGTTAACTTTTTTTTTTTTTTTTAAATAATAAATAAGTCTTGCGTTCGTACACGCTTCGGCCCAAAATAACGTTCTGATTGCAGCTTGACCGCCCGCGTCAGTCTTAGCTCATCACCGATATCTAACGTCAATGAAACACACTGGCTTATCTTTCTTTATTTTGTTTAAAAAAAAAAAAAAAGGGAAACTTTTTGCATCCAATAATAAAAACATTCATTTTACATTTACTCAGACACTTGTGATGTGGTGTACAGGACTGTAAAAGGAATGTGGGTAAAAACACTGATTGGGGTAAATTTGTCCCAACTTTTAAAAGGAGGTACAAGTTAAAACTAATCTCACACGTTAACAGACTTATCACACAAGTTAGTCAGGTATAAAAATGATCGGATGTGATTAACGCCTTGGTTTCTCATGAGAAAAACGCACAGCCGTGTCACTCTGGACGGCGTTCTTTACAGTACACACACACACACACACACACACACACACACACACAGTTCTCCATATACGTATTACGGCTAATTTTAAAATAATTTTAGTCTCAGTCTAGTTTCTGGTTTTATCTTAGGTCAAGCCAAGTTTACATACGGAAACCTGTTTCACACACATTAAAGCTGCACCTTAAAATCATTTGCACATGAAAAAAAATTATTCAGAGAGGAAAATCTGTCTTTTTTTAAAAAAATAAATAAAAAAAAGACATGATCCGCTAATAAAGAATTGGTCTTCGTAAACTTTCAAGGCGAGTGTGTCCTCTCTCTCTCTCTTTCTGTTTGTACGTTATATTCTTTATAACCATATAAAATGCTCCAAGACACAATAAACTAATGTTTGTGAGAGTGTACGTGTGCAGGTGTGTGTGTGTGTGTGTGTGTGTGTGTGTGTGAGAGAGAGAACCTAAACCAGTGAGGGAACGGAATATATAATCTAAAATTAAAATGGACCCATGACCAAACCACGTAAAGTGTTGAGTTGTAACACAAATGACATGGTGTACGAGTGAATTTGGTGATTAACTTAATTTTTTTTTTTTTTTAAAGTGGTGGCAGTTAAACAGTCAAAACCTACACTTAGTGAAAATGGTTAACGATGTGTGAAAGTGGTTTAAATTGTGTAAGGGGTGTGTGCGTGTCTGTGTGTGTGTGTGCGAGAGAGACAGAAATAGACTCCTTTCTTCTACAGTAAACCGCCGCTCAGTGGAACCATCTCAGGGCCGAGTTCTGTCTTGTTCGAGCCGTGGACAGGGACGGTAGGGAGTGTGTCCGAGACATCCTGACTGTCTTCAAGCGACCACTGAGGTGCCTGTGTGAGGGGGTTCCTGCTGATTACAAGCTGGAGCTGATCTCCCGCCTCGGCAATCAGAGGCACGGCTAAGCAGCAGTCAAAGTCCCGCGTGCGCACGTGATTCACCTGAGATGGAGAGACAGAGGGCGTGTTCAGACACACAGTTCAAATTTGCTCCCCACCCTCACATACACGTAGGAAAAAAAATTCTACAGTCTGAATGCCACCACCCTACATACAGTTAGTTTAGATTTCTGAATACATGACTTAAAGTTAATGATAATGAGTCTTTATTGATCATCTATACACAGTGAAATTGTTTTCTTCGCATACCCCAGCACATCAGGAAGTTGGGGTCAGAGCGCAGGGTCAGCCATGATACAGCGCCTGGAGCAGAGAGGGTTAAGGGCCTTGCTCAAGGGCCCAACAGTGGCAGCTTGGCAGTGCTGGGGCTTGAACCCCCGCCCTTCTGATCAGTAACCCAGAGCCTTAACCGCTAAGCCACCACTGCCCCCCACCATTGACCATTGAATGTGGTTTTTTTTTAAGTCGCTCGGAATAAGGACATCTACCAAATGGCATAAACGTAAGAAGATCCTGTACCTGAAGAACGCGGTCGTACGGCTGTAAACCTGCCTGATCTGCAGGACCATCCGGACGGATCATGTTCACATACACACCCTTCTCCAACAAGCCATCAGAAACACTGAAGCCAAAATCCCTGCTGTCTTCATCCTTCACCACACAGATCTGAGACAGACAGACAGACAGACAGACAGACAGACAGAGAGAGAGAGAGAGAGAGAGAGAGAGAGAGAGAGAGAGAGACACACACACACACACACAGACGGAGAGAGAGACAGACAGCCAGACACAGAGAGAGACAGACAGCCAGACACGGAGAGAGAATTAGTAAAATAAAGGAAAGAAAAAATTACCATGAAACTTTACAACCCATACTTTTAATTACAAAGAGCAACAAAATGAAATAAAAATGGTGACTGGAACATCAAGGTGATTAGCTGGTCCATTTTTGTCCACTCCTCACTAGCAGGATGATGTTGCTAGTAATTACTATGAATAAAAAAAAACAAAATATGTCGTGTAATTTAACAATGTTAAAGTGACTCGGATCCCCAAAGCCGACTGGACATCATTTAGCTGGTGGTGAACAGCGCATAAGTCTTAAACCAATCCAGAGTGAAAGTTCCTACACTGAAACATAGTCAAGGACATGTCTGGTGACAGGCAGTTGCTTCTTGACTTTTGCACTGTTGCTACAAGGCTAACACAAAATCTAAATCCATAAATACGGTTTTGCAAAACACAAAATCCATAAATACGTGGAACTTTATCGTCAATTCCTCCAAACTTTGGAGGACACCACAGGCAAGACAGACAGACAGACAGATACCCACCCACTAAAGGTGACGCACACAAACACACCACACTTGAGAGACACAAATACTACAGATGAGACATAACACCACCACCCCACCCCACACACACACAACCTGTGGTGTGTTAAGGTATACCGCCATCTTGCTCCGACTAAAGTGACTTGAACGCACCCGACATCGTAATTCCGACTTCCCAGGAGGACTCGAAAACAGAGTAATACCAAATAAGGATGGGGGGTGGGGTGATACCGATTGTCCAAGATGGCCGCCACCATAATGTTACAGAGTTGCATGGGTTTCTGTAGTTATGTTCATGTTTATAGATGACAGTAAAAATCACACTGTGTCCTAAATTAGATCCGAAACTCTGTGTGACATCACTTTAAGATATTTATAGAAGATTTTGGGTGACACAGTCTTCCAGTACTCATTAGTCTACTAGATCATTCGATTTTTCCAGTAGTGTTGCTTTGCACCAGGTGTGAAGATAAATGTGAAAATAAAAGCAGTTTAAACCTTGTGCAGCTCTAGCGGCACAGCGGTGTTCGAGTCATTTAGCTCTGCTTTTGTGCTGCAATCCCAGCACTGCTTCAGTGCCGCTGCTGGAAGTGGGGTTTCACCGTCGTTACAGACCTCGCTTTCGTCCCCCAAACTCAGGGTGCTGCCCGACATCATGGTGGCCTGCAAGTTACAGTCAAAGTTGGAAAATAAACAAACGAACAAACAAAAAACAAACAAATAAGATATATATATTTTTTTAAATAACATTTAATTAGTATTTTAAAAATTCTTATTTTCCTAAATATTTGAATTCATAAAATTTTTCATTCATATTTGAAATGACCTGAATAAAATACATACAATTTGTAAAATGACAAATATATTAAATTACAATATACGCATCTAGTATTCGTTTGCATTTAAGAGTGTTATTACTTTGAACTTGTTTAACAGTATAAATAAAAGCCGTCCTGGCCGCTTGACAGAGTCATCAGGAAAAGTTATGCCTGTTTGTTTACCTCCAGCTCTCTGAGAATCTCCGATTGGCCACACGTCTCCAGGTCCTGCAGGGCTTGCGACCAATAGCTCTCCTGAGTGTCGGTGTTGCCACGGCAACGCACGGGGCTAACGGATCTGCGTCAATGCAAAGCATCCTGGGTAATCTAAGTCCTGGTGCACGAGATGGAGTTTTCTCCCTTCTTCCCTGCCTGTCTCTCTACCAAACACTGTAGCACCCTCTACTGTAAAGTGTCCTGTAAAATCTCCTGTACACTCTCTACAGCATGGGGGAATATGTCAAATTATATGAAAGTGCACACACACACACACACACACACACACACACACACACAGCTGAAGATGTCATGGCCTGTTGTGAGACATGGCCAATGTTTTGGAAAACAGAAGCGATAGAAAAGGGGGATGCTGGAGAGCCGTGGGTGATTAGTAAGGCGGATGAAGGACAGAACACCTGAGAAAGAGAGAAACAGAAGCACAGACAACAAAAAACAGAAGGAGAAAAAGGTTGTTTTTCTGTGCCACGTAATGGTATTCAATATTCAGATTCACATCCTCTGGCACAGAAAACAAAAGAATTAAAAGAAAAATGAAATGCACAGGCTACAACTTTCCACCAACCTCAAACGAGTCGGCAAAAATGTGTTGGTGTCTGAAGTAGGGGCGGGCGATATGACAAAAATGGCATATCACGATATTTCGAGACATTTCTACAATACGCGATATGGATCGTGATAGATATCCATCCATCTCTCTCATATATATATATATATATATATATATATATATATATATATATATATATATATATATATATATAGTTTCTATGGCAACAGCTCATACACAAGTCATAAAGGACTTAGTCTCTTTAACGAGAGGTTTATTTTACATATAGAAAATATTTTTGGGTCAGAAAAAAAAAATAAATAAAGACTTCTTTGCTGGTTAGCGTCACAAACTTCGTCACTTCAGTGCAAAAGTAAAAACTCAAGCTTCAGACACAAAAACACATCAGCTGATTTGAAGCAAGTGTAAAATTGTGTACATTTGTTTTGGTTCCAAATAAATCAGTTAATGATCAGAGCAGGTCCATGCAGTTAACACCAAAATGTACACCAGAAGAGCCCGGGTCGGTTCCCACAAGGTTAGAGCAGAGTACCAGGTGCTACATTGCCTTAGGCTCAAACATGTTACTGCAAAAAATCACTTGACTGGGGTAGCTCAGTGGTTAAGAGTTCCCAAGAACCACCGAATTGCCCCTGTGGCACCGTATTGCTCAGTTGTATCCTGTCTTAACTGTTGCTTTGGATAAAAATGTCAACCAGAACAGGGGTAAAGGTAAATGTTAAATGCAAAAAAACCAAACAAAAGGAAGCAAGAGAAGCATTTGGAGAAGTGTTAGCTTCAGGAAGCAGGTGCTAACCTTCGTCCTCCCTCGTTAGTCGCGGTCACGTGATCGACAAAAACCAGGTAGTATTTATAGATATAAATAAAGTCCATAACTTGTTGCGCAATTATAAAATTATCCATCCATTCATTTTCCATACCGCTTATCCTACACAGGGTCGCGGGGTCTGGAGCCTATCCCAGGCGACCCGGGGCACAAGACGGAGGACACCCTGGACGGAGTGCCAACCCATCGCAGGGCACAATCACACACACACACTCACACATTACTTTGGAGAATTTGGAAATGCAATGCATGTCTTTGGACTGGGGGAGGATACCAGAATACCCGGAGGAAACCCCCGAAGCATGGGGAGAACATGCAAACTTCATGCACACAAGGAGGAGATGGGAATCGAACCTCCAACTCTGGAGAACCCTGCAACAGAGGGTTGTTTTTTTAAACAACACTTTTATACCTGTATAATTGTAGTTACATGCCTGATTGACTACATTTGGGAAAGTGAAATATTGTTTAAATTCATTAAAGTTTATTCAGCAGCTGGCACTTCAAATTGTGTGTGTGTTATATATATATATATATATATATATATATATATATATATATATATATATATATATATATATATATATATAAAAATGTTTTTGGATGTTTGAGGTTTAGTATTGTGATTGTAAATGCACAATCACTTTTATGTATTTCATTACTTCTTTCCACTTTTTTAAAACCAAATTTAGAATAAACTGCTTTGTTGAATTCACACGAGTATGAGCACCTACTGTAACGCGTGTTCAGCTGCTGCTCTTTCGGATTTTCCCCATTAAAAACGATTAAAATTCCTACCAAAAAAAAATAAAATAATAATAATAATAATAATAATAATAATAATAATTCCTACAGTTGTTTATAAAAGAAAAGAAAAAAAAAACACTCTGACAAAATAATGAAAATGAATTCTCTTGACTCTTCAAGGTCATGAGCCAGAGTTGAAAAAACTGTCCACACTTAAATGTATTTAAGTATTTAAATGTTGAAAGTAAATGATCATAACTAAAATTACAAAGTTTTTTTTTTCCTGTTGATGTTTTTCAGCATGGTCTCAATTTGTACCTATTCAGATGACTCAATTCATAAGGAAATTGAAAGTGGATATAATAAATAATAAATAAATAAAAAACACCCATGATTGTCGAGATTTGTAACAAGTATTTGGAAGGTATGAATGAAAAATGTTAGAAGGTAAATGATGGTTCATGATAAACAGTGCTGGTTTTTTTTTATATATATATGAAACTTCAAGCACAGTGGTACATCCCAAAGGGATAAAAAAAAAAAAAAACAACTAAGTGTTTTTTATTTATGGATTTTTTTCTTGTCCGGTCAAGTTTTGTTCAACAGTGAGACTGAACACACAGAGCAGACGAGAGCCCAAGAGAAAGCAGACGGACCCGTACTGTACGAGTGTAAGTAATTAACACTGCACACAACAAGGCGATCGTGGTCTAGCGTGGAGGTAGCAGAAATCTCCTGACAGAAACATATTTAATAAAAAAACAATCAACTAGATTTCCCCCAGATCTCAGTACAGAGTACAAGGAGGAGGAAGTATGTCGGAAACCAACGTCGAAACTGGTGCTAATAAAGAAAAGGGAGTAATCTCACCCGTGGTATTTCCAGTCTTCTTCTCCTGATTTCCCATCATGCACTGCAGCACGGTGGGTGAGTCTTCTGGAGGCCAGTGGGCTCCTTTGATTGGTTCGCCTCCACTCATTAGGGTGGATGGTCAGGTCGGATGTCCGATGGATGTAGGCCCCTGAACATACAGACGGAGAAGAGAGAGAGACTGGTTTTCAGATTTCAAACCACTACGATTGACTGATTAAAAGCCATCAAGACTCCACAAATTGGTGCTCCACAATTTTCTTTGCTCTTACTGATCACAACTGACCCCAAAGTCCGCTTAAAACCATCCTTTCCATTAACGCTCCTCCCTCACCTTGACTCCCATAGCCACCGTCGAGGGCGGAGCCGTCCCACGAGTCCATAGCCGAGTCCAGGCTGGGAGTTGTAGCTGGATGACGAAGACCAGAATGTTTACAGCGCCTGAGCGAATCAGAGCGGTCGTCTTCAGTGTCACTCAGACAAGATCCCGCCCTCAGAGGACTTCCAGAGTCTGACCCAAACACAGCTGAGAGAGAGAGAGATGAGGACATGAGGCCATGCAGCATTCATCTCAATAACCTATACGGACACACACGATGAATGATCGCACACAGCACACACACATCCGTTTGTACTGAACACACCTTGTGTAAGCGTGCAATCGTGTGTGTGTGTGTGTGTGTGTGTGTGTGTGTTAGACTCACGCTCAGTTCGTTTTTTAATCTTGAGTGTCACGGCGTCTCCAGCAGTCTGCAGCAGATGGATGGCTTCGCTCAGCGGCTTCCCCTTTAGACTCACATGATTAATGGCCAACACACGGTCACCAACGTGAAGCGCCCCAGTCCTGTGCGCGCACACACACACACACACACACACAACCTTTCCATGCCAATAACCTTTTTTATTGTATATTTCAAAACAAAAGACTGGCCCAAACAGGAACCAACAGTTAAGTTCTAGTTTGTTTGACAGTTTATCCCAGGAACACACTAGAGTAGACAGCGGGACACCACAGTGCGCACGCACATTCACACCTAGGGGCAATTAAAAGTGGAAAAGGTGATTGGATTATCAAAGTTCATTTGTCTGATTGTCTGTCTGGTTAACCAGCAGATCATACACGTCACTGAAAGAAAACCAAGACTCAGAAAACGTCCTTTATGAAGAGAAAAATCCTTTAAAAATGGATTCTTGGCACTGCTAGTTCTTGTACTCAAAGTACCACTAACTCCTTCTGCAGACAACTGGAACCTTTAATATTAAAATCAGCAGCTAATGGAAAAAGCAGAGTCCCAGAAGGCATTGCAGTTTTGTTGAGAGACATGCAGAAGGAATTGAAATTTCAGCAATTGAAAAGTAGCAGTTACCCCTCATGCACATCCTATACACGCATTTACGCATGTGTGTGTGTGTGTGTGTGTGTGTACCTGTGTGCGAGACCGTTACGGGTCAGGCTGGAGATGAGGATCGGGTTAAAGGGCTCCTCAGTGCCAGAAATGGTGATTCCCAGAGGACCTCCGTGTCTCTTCAGCTCCACAGTGAAAATCACAGAGCCTGACGACTCCAGCTCATCTACAGCACACGCAACTCAATATTCATCACTGCAAAACCTAAACATTATCATAAACAGCTACAACTGACCAAAAAAACAAAACAAAACCAGGGAGAGCATTATACAGTGCCTTGCAAAAGTATTCACCCCCTTGATCTTTCCCAGTTGTGGCGTGGCATTTGTGTAATTTTTTTTTTTTACAAACCCGAGTTACAACCTGGAGAATACTTACACAAGGCACTATAACCGAATGTGCCAAGCTAAATAAGGATGTTGGTCTGCTTCCCGAACGAATTCAAAATGGAGGAAGAATTGGTTGAATTTTGATCACTGAAAGCTCTGTACCTATACCTCAAGAGCATTTCCCCGACCCGCATAGTTTTGGTGAACGTATGCAGTAAATCAACAATATAAATAAGTATGTTCTATATTAGTACACATATATTAGTAGTTCTTGCTGTGTTCATGAGATTATATCAATGAGGGATATATTATATGTGCTTTTATCATTAACACCAGTTGTTGAGAATACAAAGCCCACCATGTGCTTAATTATTATTTTCTTCAACCCTTTATGAATATGACACGCACCCAAGTTGTCCTCGTCTTTCTGAATGCGCAGTCGGACCATGTCTTCGGCCTGCTGGAGGACCGCCATCGCTTCGTCAATTCCGCAGTGCTCGAGTTTTACGTTGTCTATGCCAAGCAAACGATCACCAGGCTCCAGTGTACCTGTTCTGTACTCACCCACACACCATACAGAACGCATGTACAGAATGGCAAGTATTCTATATTCACAGCTCTTGCAGTTAACATTGGTGTTAAACTGCATGAAGGACACATAAAATGTTGCTTCATGGTGAATTTACCTGTGAGCGATGCTTCCTCTCTTTATCTCAGAGATGATCAGAGGCCGGCCTGGCTTCTTGCTGGCTGTGACGTTATAAAATTTCATTCGGTTAATATAGAAATTGTATTATGGATTGGCTGGTGTGTGTTATTAAGCAACAGAGCCACCTCTTGGTCACTACTTACCACTGATAGTAATGCCCACCTCTACCCCACGCCTCTTTGGCAGCTTCACGTGAAACGTACCACTGCTCGGGATTACAGATTCTGACAAAGTACGTACGCAAATAAATCACAGTGGTTAATCTACTGAGTTTCTGATTAAGGCATTAAACATCGGAAACTTACAGGGAGTCAAAAGACGACAGTTTAGTACAGATGTCACGTCATGTTTTTTTGTGCGTGAAAACCGGGTGTTGGATAAAACCTAGGACACAATCACAACTGCAACAATCTCTGTCCAACACTACACACGTATATCACGTGTAAATATTTAGAAACTTTAAATGTCATTTTCTCTTTTGCGCCGTCTCTTCCTTCAGGATTCGCTCTGCCCGTCAGTCCAAATAAGGAGGTGTGGCCTCTGTGCCAGTCTCAGTAGAGGAGGAGTGGCTTCTGTGTCTGTCAGTCACAGGGAAGGAGATGTCATCTCTCTGCCTGTCAGTCTTATGAAAAGGAGGCGTGGCCTCTTTGCCTGTCAGTCTCAGTGAAGAAGGTATGGCTCCCATGCCTGTCAGTCTTATGAAAAGGAGGCGTGGCCTATGTGCCTGCAAGTCCCAGGAGCCTTCTTCTACTCCTCGAACACTTATTTCCTCATCAAAATGAAACTGTTTGCACAATACAGAGTTACACTGTATAACACGATTATTGCGTACAACGCATCACCTCGGAATCTAAATCATATCGTGTTAAATATCTAAAATACGTGTCTTTCATAGATCTGGTTATCGCTCATGTACTGCAGCGCACACTGTCGAGATGTACATTATCCTTGCTGTTGAGTTAATCTGTAAAGTTTCATTCAGGAAAGAATGGAAAGACACAAGAGGTGCTGCAACATCATTCAGGTACCTGCAACGTCAAACTCGACTTCTAGCGTGACCTGATTGGACAGAGCTGCGTCTCGAAGAAGCTGATTGGCTTCCTCCAGCGTTCCGTCATCAGTAGGGACTCCATTTATAGAGAGGATTCTGTCTCCAACCTGCAGCACTCCACACCTACAAAATAACTGACTGATGAATAACAGGTTCCCTCACAACACAGAAGTTGAGAAAAACCAAAGAATTAATAACTGGTTTGAAAGAGAGGTTTGTTTTTAATAGCCTTTATAGCGTAGCGCTGCTGAATTCACGATTCTGACGGCGTTGGTTAATTATTGCATGGACGGGGGCGGTTATTTATTTTGCTGGCGTGGTTTGGCTTCACTCATCACCTTAGATGAAAGCATCAATGTAAATCAATCTGCGGTTCCTCTCTGATCACCTTTATGCTATAATGAAACATTTCTCTCCTAATGGGCGTGGTCACTTCCAGGTTGACTCCGCCCACACTCACAAGGCACAAGGCCTAGCGGAACGGTTTGATGAGGACGAAAATGATGTAAAATCATATGCTACGGGCTTCACGGTCACCAGACCTCAACCCCGAACAACTACGGGAGATTTGTTAGGACATTACGATAGTGACAGCGCTCTCCACCTCCATCACAACACCACCAACTGAGGAAACAGCTTTGTTGCCGAGGGAACAAGGAGCACTGAACCTGTTCTGGAGGCTCGTGGTGTTCCACCACCTTACTGCGTTAATTTGTCACCGCGCTTCAACTAACACACATACATTTCCGTGTAAAGCATCCTCATCTCCCTTGTTAATATACAGTAATGTACAGATCCACTGTTGGCTAATGAGCTCTGTGTGTTGTGCCTTCATTATAGCTCACTTGGCATCTGACTGCATCTTAAATATAGTGAGCTACTTAGGGAAAATGGAGTTATATTGCCTACAGTAATGAGATTAAGCAATATTATTTTACAGTCTTTGATCAAACATAGTATGTTACAAAATCCTGCTCACCACACAACTTACAGATATCTGAACCATAATTCTTCAATCTTTATATTGTATAGAATGTCACACATAAGCACAAGTGTGTATACACACATACACACACACACACACACACACACACAATCACCTTTCAGCAGGTGAGTCGGGCTCTATGAATCGGATGCAGGCAGGTGCAGACAGCGGCTCCGTGGCAAACACTCCTCCCTGGAGCTGCAGGCCGAAGCCCGTGAGTGGGTCTCCTCTCAGCACCACCTCATTATTCTCAATGTGCACCACCTGACCACCAACACCCACCGTGCTGGAGAGAGACACTGATGATGTAGCAGAAAGACAAAGAGAAAAAGATCAGAGGGGGGTGTAAAAAAAAAAAAAAAAAAAAAAAAAAAAAAAAAGAGAGAGAGCTGAGAGAGATCACATTAGACCAAAGAGAGATTAGACCACAGGGAGAAGGACCATGGGAAAATATGCAAACAACAGACCAGCGAGAGATTTATAGACTAGAGTGATGAGACAAAGTGAGGATAAAAAGAGAGAGATAACAGGACAGAGAGAATGAATGAGAGAGAGAGAGAGAGAGAGAGAGAGAGCGCACAGGCAAAAGTAAAGAAAGAAATCAGATGAAACCAGAGACAGAATAAAGAGATCAGACAAAGACACCAGAAAGAGATCAGACCAGAGATACAAAAGAGAGACCAGAGAGTGATCAGACAGGAAAGAGATCAGACAACACCAGAAAGAGCTCAGACCAGAGTCAGAAGAGAGAGACCAGAGAGTGAACAGACAACACCAGAAAGAGCTCAGACCAGAGACAGAAGAGAGAGACCAGAGAGTGATCAGACAGGAAAGAGATCAGACAACACCAGAAAGAGCTCAGACTAGAGTCAGAAGTCAGAGAACAGAGAGAGATCAGACAGGAAAGAAACAAAAAAGAAAGAGAGCATACAATACCAGAGAGAGAAAAAAAGAGAGACCAGAGAGAGAGATTAGATTATATCAAAGAAAGATAACAAAAGCACAGAAAGAGATCAGACACAAAAGGGACAGACAAGAACAACACAACTTCCTCATTTTTAAAAACATTCCTTGTATATATATTTTTCTATTTATTTCATTGGGTGATTAGATAAGTGTAACATGTTAGACATACAGTTTTGAGGATCTGTAGCAATTATATCATTATAGTTGTAGAAAAAGAGCAGAATAAAGCTAGACAATGTTCTCTTACATGAGCTCTTGTGCTCAGGTCTCCTGGGTTTCCTCCTGGAGGTGGTGCTGCGTGGGCTCGAGGGGTACGAGGGCAGAGTGCTGCAGGGGTATGGGCTTGGATACCCAGAACCGCCCTTAGCGCTGTGAAAGCCTGAGGTCTGAGACGAGCTGCCTGATGCCACAGCTACAACACAGAACAGACATATATTTATTTAATAAACTCATTTAAACTAATTCATCTAAGAAAGACCTAGGAACAGTTAGTTTTTTGGTTATGGGGGATTGGGCAGAAGTTGTCACAAAAGTATGCAATGTGTATTTACACTGCATATGCATGCACGCACGCGCACACACACGCATGCATGCATGCATGCATGACGGTGCACTCACATGTGCAGTGGGAGTGTGTAGGGGTGGTGTTGCTCAAGGTTGATGGGGCTTTGCTGTGGGTGGGTGCAGGGACATTGAGGTAGTTCACACCAGACTCGAACTGACGCTGGCTGCTCCTCTGGACACGCACTGCAAACACACACACACACACACACACACACACACACAATCATGTCTGTGAGCCACCAATCACACACACATAACAAAAACACAGAAAGATTTTGACAAGGAGAAAGATGATCTTTTGGACATAGGCTAAGAAATCCTGCTGAGGGAAAAGATTCTTTCTAGAAGATTCTCCACACTGCTTCAGGCACATGTTCTGCACATTCATTCTTTCATTTCTCTCTGTCTCTTACATTTCCTCGCCAGCTGGGATAAAGCTAAGAGCAATGGAGGAATAAGCATTTTTTTTTTCTCTGATAGCTTCAACAAAAATCAAAACATTGGGATTTGCTTTGAAAGAGTGAAAGTGTGTGTGTGTGTGAGACAGAGAGCAGACACTAATTATGCTAAATGAACCACCTGCCCGCACCATTAGTTAGTTCAGGCCACGCCCACCAGGACTAATCAGCTCTTTGGAAGATGCTTTTGTAGTCAAGAGTACAAATAAATGCCTGAATTTTCCATCTGGAGCACGACAAAACCATGAAATTGGAGAAGAATTATTGGCACCCTTCATAAGAGCGACTGTATAAAATAAACATTGCACGCAATCATTTAAATGTTCCACTCAACAAAGGAGAAGGTATTTACGTTTGTTTTCACAAATAATAATTCTCATCAAATAGTAGTATTGTCTCTCAAACATATTCAGGCCAAAATGATTAAGACTCCTGGGGAATGTTTGTAAAATAAACGCAAACAAAATCTCATTCTTGGAAAAACTTAATAATTTGTTTTCTTTTTTCTTGGGGTATACAGTATATATGAGGTTGCACATGTCAAATCTTTTTATCGCCTATTTCCATGGGGGGGACCCCAAAGAACTTTCAACACAACGGAGATTTGTTGACAAATTATGCAAATTATGGATATAAAAATAAACAAACAGAACTGGACATTTGGGCTTTCATGTGGCACAACAGAAAAGTCCTATCACTGGGAGATCCATCCATCCTCCATATCACTTATCCTACACAGGGTTGTGTGGAGCCTGGAGCCTATCCCGGGGATCAAGAAAGGGGACATCCTGGACAGGGTGCCAACCCACTGCAAGGCACAGTAACACACCCGTTCACACACTATGAACAATTTGGAAATGCCAATGAGCCTGTCTTTGGACTGGAATGTTGGGATTCGAACCCCCAAGCCCAAGGGTGACACACCAAAGATGCCCAGGGGTCACACACCAAAGCTGCCCAGAAATGACATACCAAAGATGCCCAGAGGTGACACACCAAAGATGTCCAGGGATGACATACCAAAGATGCCCAGGGGTGACATACCAAAGATGCCCAGGGGTGACATACCAAAGCTGCCCAGGGATGACATACCAAAGATGCCCAGGGGTGACACACCAAAGATGCCCAGAGGTGACATACTAAAGATGCCCAGAGGTGAAATACCAAAGATGCCCAGGGATGACATACCAAAGATGCCCAGGGGTGACATACCAAAGATGCCCAGGGGTGACACACCAAAGATGCCCAGGGGTGACATGACATACCAAAGATGCCCAGGGGTGACATACCAAAGATGCCCAGGGGTGACATACCAAAGATGCCCAGGGGTGACACACCAAAGATGCCCAGGGGTGACACACCAAAGATGCCCAGGGGTGACATACCAAAGATGCCCAGGGATGACACACCACAGATGCCCAGGGATGACATGACATACCAAAGATGCCCAGGGGTGACACACCAAAGATGCCACAGCCATCTGTGATCTAGAGATGCACTGGCTGTGCTGTCTGGGTGGGAGGGGCATACGCTCTCTCTCTCACTTTCTTTCCCCTGGCAATCACAATGACCCTCGCCAATCATGTGTGTATGTGAGCTCATGTATGTAGAAGAGCGTGGATAGCACTTTCCTCTGATTGTGTGATGCAGTATGAGCAGTAGTTTGACAAGCTGCATTTGGCTGGCTTGTTAGCCTTCTTAATTGGTGGATGGGAATCGGAAATTCGAAAGAAAACTTGCGAAGAATTGGCCTCCTGAGCACACTGTCCCACCACACAGTGAAAACAGACTTACAGGAATAATACACTGCGGCCAGACACTAAGCAATTTGTAGACACAATTTATTACGTTATGGCCACAAGATATCAAAATTGTGGCCTTGAATTGTGTAACCTAAGCCTACCACATAAAGGGTTTGTGTGAACATCATGTTTAATAAGTGGCCTCCAGTTCTTTATTTAACAGGAAGAGGTGATTCGCTCTATTATGTCTTAGTGTCATTCTAAGACTGATGTAAAGGGCAAAATTTTAATCATCTTCATGATCCTGTTCCTGTTGACAAAGCCATTCAATTCAATTGATTTCTCTGTCTCAATAAGTAAAAAAAAAAATATCTCATGACCACGAAACAGATCTTCAGAAACGTAAACTCGTGACCTTAATATATTAAATCACGGCCACACCTAATTCAAAATACTCAGTATATCACCTCAGCAGCCCTGTAGATTCTCCCCAGACTTATTGTACCAACAGAACCATTTCTGAATCCTGGTGGATCTGACAAACTGGCATTCGTTCTCTCATTTTAATCCATTCTCTCTCTCCTCTCTCTTTCTCTGTCATTCTCTTTCTCCCTGGTGGCTGAAAGCTCAGCACAGACTCCTCTCCGTGTCACGTCTACTGACAGCAGAGCTTTAAGAAGGTGTCAGACTTGCAGTAGCGGTGGGAGCCCGTGCCCAATTTTACCGTCTGTCAGAATGATCCGTTTAGGTTGTAAACAGTGTAAAGAAAAACCCTGCTTGTGTTTGCATTATAGCTGAGATCTGTCTCACACACACACACACACACACATTCTGAGCGTTACACACTCCGACACTGGCTCTACAAACACACACAGAGTGCAGTGTTAAAAACTGAATATGCGGAGCAAAGCACCTTCTATAGAGTTGCACTGGAGCTACGAGGCTCATATAGTTAATGAGCAAAGTTTATAATAGCCAGTTTAGCATCATGCTAGCTCATGCCAACCAAACTGTTTTTAGTCTATCTATCTCCAACAGACTTGCTGAGGTGGTTTCTGATACCGACCCTGTACGATTGTGTTTATTAAAAACAGACAAAATAACATTGCCCAGCTTTAAAAAAAAAAAAAAAAAAAAAAAAAGTTCTAGATCTATCTTGAAGCTGAATCACTTTTTTTCCTCGACATGGTAGACTCAGGTATGAGATTTGCAAAGGTGGAATTTTATATCGTAGACTCATATTGTAGAAGCAATTCAGATGAAAATACAGTACAGTCGATCGCAGAACAATGAGTTTAGTGGCAAGTGGGTGACGCCTTCAAATCCACAACGAATCGTAGCTAGAAAGCGTCCGGACACCATGCGTTTTCAATGAGAGCTGGCGACTTCCGGCGACATGAGCGACAACGACGGTTGGCGACCGGATGTGGGCGTGTCCAGCGGCACGACAAAGTTCCACTTTATGCAAATTTAGAGCGACTTGGTGCAGCGACTACAGTACCAATGGGAGTGAAGACAGTAGAGCACGTGTGACCAGTGAGCCGCCACGCTACCTGCGAGTCCGAACTGTTTCGTCGACCCGGAACTTTTGTCGCAGATAGATGGCTACGATGGCAAAATGCACACACTGCTTCTCCTTCATCTCGTAGATATGATGCATATATACACTTCATAGTACAGCGACTGGCAACTTACCGCGATAAATAATCAGCTAGATACTAAGATAATAAAGCTTTAGAGATGCTTGTTAGCAATACTAGGAAAAAGACACTAAACATTTCCTGATTGATGAATTACATTTGGGGTGACAGGAAAAAAGGGGATATTAAATTTTTGCCATTTTTGTTGCATGAAATGCTGCTTCTAAAATTACAATAAAGACAAATGTTTTTTTTCGGGGGGGGGATCATTGAAAATGCCAATTAATACAGTTTTTAATCTATTAATGTATTAAAGCATTATGTACAATCTCACATATACTGCTCTGTGCACATGCTTGAGGTGTGTGTGAGTGTGTGTGTGTGTGTGTGTGTGTGTGTGTGTATGTGTGCCCATAGCGTTCTGTGGATTAAGAATGATTCACTGCACATACAAAAGTAGCCCAAAGAGATCTGCCTTCAGCCACTACAAACACAGCACAGCCTGCACAGAGGTCAGAGAGGAGTCGTGTGTGTGTGTGTGTGTGTGTACCCGTGTCATGTAGGCTGTGTGGAGAAGGCAGGATCTCGAGTTTGGTGACCTCTGAGGAGTTGGCCAGCAGCTGCTGAGCTTCCATTAAAGAACAGTGCTCAGTGCTCATGCCATCTATAGCCAAGAGAATATCACCTACATGTAGAGCACCACACCTGAGATACACACACACACACACACACACAGAAAGAGACATTAAAAATCAAACTGTGACATGCTAAAGAATCAAAAAGCCGCAATTTCTAATTGTCTGAGCGTGTATGAGGAGCTAAACTGAATTTTATGGAAAGTGGTGTAGTAAAGTTCAGCCATGACCAGTGGCTGCTTCCTGTAGCTTCAAATAACAGGAGTCCTTTTCACCCAAAAAGGATTTCCGAGAGGACATTTAACCCTCTCTCGCAGTGCACTGGCGTTCCATTCCACTGGCGGAAATGGAAATCGACTTATCGGGCATGTTCAGTCGGTATAAACGAAGAATCATTTTATTGCTGCAAGAGTGTTAGAAGATAAGTCAGGATGCTGTTGGGTTCCTGTGTGTAGAGTATCGTGACTCTGGTGAGCAGGGCAATGGGAAAGGGGAGGGGTGTGAGCCGCGTGCTGGGGAGAACAATTCACACGTCTCCACAATAACATTTGTACAGAGATAAAACGGACAACAGAGCTAAAGCTTTTTTTGATAGTTAAACACTGTATACAACTGACACAATAAAATATCAACGTAAACCCAGTAGGCTAGGTAAAAATAACTAAATCCTTATTTAAAAAACTGCAAATTCTTAAAGCCCTGAGTGTCTACTTTCATATAAGCCAAACTACTATTGTGGAGTGTGACATCACAAATCAATTCAGTGCTGAACAGAGCACGCCCAAAAACAGGTGCAAATTCCATTTTTTCACAGCTAACGCTAGCTTTCTTGAGCTGAAACATCAGTTATAATATTAGCTGGATTTTAAGAAGGTGTGTGTGTGTGTGTGTGTGTGTGTGTGTGTGTTTGTTTGTGTGTGTGTACCTCTCGGCTACGCTGGCAGGTTTGATTTTCTGGATTGTAATGACATGTTTATTCCTGTAGATGGCAGTGGTGAGGCTCAATCCAAGCACAGAGCCGGTGCTCTTCATGATCTCCACCTGCAGAGGACCTGAAGACTGTTGCACTGACTCTGCCCAAACAAACACACACACACACACACACACACACACACACCACAGGCAAATTCAGAAACACACTCTTCTTTATTTTGGGAGACAGAGAGATTAAATGCAGCTCCAATAATCAATATGTTTGTATACAGTATAATAATTTACAGAGCATCTTGTCGAGACTAGTAGTGTGCAACACAAGTGGGAAGTTTGTACACATTAGGCCACGCCCACTGCAGTCTTAACGTTGCGTTCAACTTGTCTGAAGTGAGAAGTCTGAACTTATTTTCGAGCTTGGCACGTTTACGCTACAACGTGGGAAAAATCATGGACACGTGTTTTGTTAGCGACAAGCTCGCTAGCTAACTTTAGCGATCGTGAGATTGATGTATTTACTTTCTCAAAACTGTATGGTCAGTGTTATAACTTGAATTCGTGAGATCGCAGTTGCAAGTAATAGTTTTGCGCGGTCTTTCGCAGTGAGGTTTATCGGTAAACGAGACCTTGCTCATGTTCGACACACGTGAATCGAAGAGGGCTTTGACCGAATGCGCGTTGTGATCTCATATGACGTGTCTCATATTGCCAGCTCCTCAGAATATTGTGGAGTTTGCTTGATTTTGCGTTCATTTCTTCGATTGAAATGGGGTTGATTACTATAACCTAGTTTAAGTTGTTGACGGTGTGAGCGGCCATGTTGGCTCGGTTGAAGAAACCTTCCCGAAGTTCTGAATAGGAATTCCGTACCTGAGTTTTCTTTACTTTTTCCGAGTCAGAGGTCGGAAATTCTGAGTTTTAAGCTTCGAATACAGATACAGATATCAATCATTTCAGAATAAACAAACCCAGAGTCAGATAGTGTTGTAGTGTGTTACATGGAACAGTACAGCTGATTTATGAAACCAGGTGAATCAGGGGAGCAGAAGGTTTTTGCTTCAGTGTGCACGTGCGCTCACCCATGACCGTGATGTCGTACTCGATGAGGAAATAGGCTTCCTGGCTGCTCTGCATGAGCAGAGTGAGAGAGTCGGCATGTTTCCGTCGGTTTAGAGCCACGCCGTTTACACTCAACACCCGATCCCCTACACGCAGAGTCCCCTCCCTGAGAGAGAGAGAGCAAAAGGGTTAGATAGAAAGGTTTAGAAAAATACGTGTAAAAAAAGAAGGAAAATTGTGAGCTGAGATTGAGAGCTGTATTACGCACCCACGGAGTGAGTCAGAGAGAGATAAAAATCGGTAATAAAGTAGAAAATGACAGCGAGGCTAAAAAAGAGAATGTAGGAAAATATTGTGGGATATACATATAAATATATCAAATAAAACACAATTTACACCGTTTCCCCATTTATACTAAATGTGGTCAGTCAGCCTTGGCATGTTTGGTGTCTAACAAGTAATGAGCTCGTATAGCTTCTAGTTTAGCAGTGTGCAGACTGCATGTTAAAGTTATCACAAACTCTTTCCAAAAAAGCATTATCACACCCGAGTGCGATCCCGAGTGCGATCCCGTGTGCGATCACGAGTGCGATCCTGGCACAGAGTAACACCAGACAAGTGATTCAGCTTGGAGATGAAGCTGCGACTGTTTTTAGCTCTCCGACGTCATTTTGTCTCTATTTATAGCTCACAGTGTCATACAGAGTCAGAAACGCCGAAAAACTCGATGCGGTTTGAGGTAAATGTTTGAAAACTCGGAAACATTTCTTTTGCATGAAGCTGGGAGCCATGAGCTTTCCTTACCACAGCTTCAGCAACCAGGTAACAGACCTCCACACACCTCACACACACACTCAGACACACACACACACGGCACAAACACCGATTACACGTCTAACACATTTCATAAGCTGTCTCATGATATACATAGACACAGTGAAATGTGCGCACACACACACACACACACACACACACACACACACACACAGGTGCTGTGACTCATCTTATCTCACCTGTCCGCAGGGCCCCCAGGTCTGACGTAGGTCACAACTAGAGGACGAGCCTTATGCCAGTCCTCGTGAAACCCACCTGCAAAGAAAGATCACACACACACACACACACACACACACATACACAGAGTGTTATTTCACGATTAGCTGATTACCACCGAATGTTCTGAAATTACTGGGCCAAATTTCTTGCTTTTTTCACAATAATCTTTTCACAGAGCAAAAAAAATAGGTTCTGAGGTGCAGCGCAGTCCTGACGCTAACTTATAGATTTAAAATCGAGAACTCAGTGTCCGTCTGGCTGCAAGCTTTCATCCTAACAATGCAGGAGCAAATATGAGTGCACTTCTTTTATCCATCCATTCATCCGTTTTCTGTAACTCTTATCCTACACAGGGTCACGGGGGGAACCTGGAGCCTATCCCAGGGAACTCGGGGCACAAGGCGAGCGACACCCTGGACGGGGTGCCAACCCATCACAGGGCACGATCTCACACACTCCCAGACACCCATACACACACGAGGGACAATTTGGAAATGCCAGTCAGCCTACAATGCGTGTCTTTGGACTGGGGGAGGAAACCGGAGTACCCCGAGGAAACCCCCGAAGAACGGGGAGAGCATGCAAACTCCGCACACACAGGGCGAGGCGGGATTCGAACCCCCGACCCTGGAGGTGTGAAGCAAACGTGCTTTACGCCGAAGAAAATCCAATCAATCATTATAACGGTATCTATAATAACTTTAGTAGTCGGGAATAAAAGGTTAGTTTAATGTAATGAGAATTCATTGGCTGGGATTTTTTTGTGTAATTCAGTTATGAGTAAGAAAAAGTGGGGCAGTGGTGGCTTAGCGGAGGGGGGGATGTAAGCGTGGCTTAGCGGGGGGCGGGGCAGTGTGGCTTAGCAGTTAATGCTCTCGTTTACTGATCAGAAGGTCGGGGGTTCGAGCCCTGGCACTGCCAAGCTGCCATTGTTGGGCCCTTGAGCAAGGCCCTTAACCCTCTCTGCTCCAGGGGTGCTGTATCATGGCTGACCCTTCGCTCTGACCCCCTGGCATGCTGGGGAATGTGAAGAAAAGAATTTCATTGTGCTGTAATGTATATGTGACCAATAAAGACTCATTATCATTAAACATACTGTTTATACAAAGTGTTTATAAATGAATATTAGCTCTGGCTGCTGTTGGTTACAAATAGCCACAAATAATATTGAAAAGCCCCCTGTGGTAAAGGCTCTGTGAAGAAAAGGAAAAGCTGCACACGCTGCTGTACCTCGGAGAACGAAGCCAAAACTGTTGCCTTCTTTTTCCAAGCACACCTCGATGGTTTTGGAGATGACGCTGCTCGGACTGCTGGGAGCTGAAACACACAGACGGAGCAAAGCAGCTCAGCAACAAGGCGACAGAAATAACAGCTCGCGTCATTCTCCAGAATAAAGCTCCAGTCATTCACTCTGATACTGATCTTATAAAAAATTCTTCACACGTAGTACTGCTGTTGGGTTTTAGTTGTGAGTTCAAATCACTGGTGGGTTCTTCAGCACCGTTTTTAAGCTTCAGCTGAATGACAGGATTACATTTTAGGAGTAGGTCCTTCACTGTTGACTTTTCAACCCCAACGAGCTTGATATCTACAACAACATGCAAGAGTTTCTTCACTCGTTGTTGTTGTTTTTTTTTTTTTTAAAAAAATCAGGACTTTGAGCAAGTTTCTCAGGGCGTACCGAGAGGAGGCAGCTCATACTCGACTTCCAGCACCACCCTCTCTCCGATGTTCTTCAGCATGCTGATGATCTCGTCGTGCCGCAGTTTGGACAGGTTGATGCCGTTCACTGACTTTATGTAGTCGCCCATGTTCAGCTGGTCACTCCTGAGATGAACACACAGACTGGGAATTACGAGAATAACCGCTTGAAAATTATTGCATTAGAAAAAAGTTTTTATTTTGATTTAAATGAGCAGACCTGTGAAGATGGTAATGGTTAATGCTATTCTTTACGAATTCTTCGTTTCGATTGGAAGCGGGAGGAATGCAACTTTAAAACACGTCGTGTCAGATTTTCCATTGTGTCTCATTGTAGCTCGAGCCCTGTCTATGAATTTTAACATAACACCATCCTTTAGAAGGAAATGTTTAAGGCAGGTCTGTGCAAGGCTTTATGGCGATGATATGACTTGTGACAGCATGGCAAATCAAGAGCTATGTCAGCTTCACATAAGTCCTTTAAGATGCAAAGCAACATTCTGGTGTATATGAGTGTGTGTGTGTGTGTGTGATGTGGCTTGAGCTGACACATAATGTGCTTGCATGGATGCTAATTTAAGCCTCTCTGTCTGATGTCCCGCAGCACTGTGCATTTGCCTGTTAGCACCATTAACACACACACACACACACACACACACACACACACACACACACACACAGACACACATTCACTTGGCATTAAGGTGTAATTTAGCTAAACATGGGTATTCAGAATTGAACCCAAACAAACACTCTTACTACAGACCGGTCACAGCTCCAGCCTATACTACACACACACAGCTTCCTCAATACTGAATATGTAAGAGGCACGTGTTATTGCATCATAAGTTTCAAGTTACATGTTGTTGGGTTTTTTTTGGTCTGCTTTTATGGCTGGATTGTCTATTTAATTTGAATTTTTGTATTTATAGTTGCGTATACATCGAACCGGATTCGTGCCCCTTGCGAATCCTTTTGGTCAAGATCGAGATTCATTCCTTATTTGTTTAGCTGAGTTAGTGAGTTCAATGAGAAGAACTTGGGCTTGTTCGGTTACCTGGAGCTTTCCATTGTTTTAGTGCATGTATTAGTAGTAGTAGTAGTCTGTGTTGGGCTAGCAGCACGATCAGATTGCACAGTTGTGGCAAACCACGCAAGTGAATGAATCAGCGAACGAATCTGAACAAATCGTTTAACTGATTCGGCTTTTTAAGTCACTAGAAAAACTCATCCCTAATTTGGGGCCCATTCAGATTTGCATATTAATAGAAACGGAATTTCTGGATGAGGGTAAAAGTGGAGGCGCTTCTTGGCCTTTATATTATTTAAGGAACTGCTTTGTCAAACAAGGGATCGTTTTTAGGAAGGCTAGGCATGCAGTGAACTGGACTGCATTGTAATTATGGACTGTCTCACACCTTCTTCTGCTACTAACAGTGAAGAGGATGGATACACACACACACACACACACACACTACTGCACTAATGCTATTTTTACACCTCACAAGTCGGCTCTACTACTCTATTTCAGTTTTTTCCAATGTCCAAACGTGTTTGCCTGACCTCATGGTCTCAGGGGTTGTTGTGATGCATCAGCACTGACCCTGAGATCACACGCTCACACACAAACACAAACTAAAGCTGCATATGCACTGAGTTGCCGGTTATGTACGCCTGTTTAGTGTTATATCTTATACCTTACACATGTATATGGGTGTATATTGGTCATTACGTGTTGCTCAGGAGTTCTTCGGTGGATATTAAAGGCTGTAATGTCTGCCACGATAATGTACCCTGCACCATCCACTAAACAGGACATCTCCGTGTTGATGTTTTCATGTTGCGTGCACCAAACGCCATTCAATGATCCAGGCTCCTTGCTCTCCTGTCAATACTGACAACACTGAAACTTGACATGTCTCAGCCTCAGCTGCTCTGCCCACATCCCACGAAGCATTTAATACCTTTTGTACACTTATCTGGCCACAAGCTTCAGTATCCTGATGCTCGCAATCTGATTAGCTTTCGAAATTCCTGCTGTATAAACACTTCCACAGGTTGGTTACCGCTGGAAAGACACACGTCATACCGAAATGTTTACAGCATTTCGTATTTAAAAGTCATTTCGCAGATTTATTTGAAGTAATTAGTGTGTGTTTGTTCGACAAGCTTCAGAGAAAGTCTGTGATTAGTTGCAGTGGCAGTCAAATGGCCTCTCCCTGTGAAAGTAGGCCGTTTTTGGTAGGCAGTTCTATGCCAAAGTACTCTGGCTTACTGCCTGGCTATTCACATCTTTAAATAAATAAATAAATAACTAAATAAATCCCTTGAAATCAAAGGGATGTCCAATACTCATCTATATTTATAGTGTCGCCTCATTGTATAAGCAACTTACTAGGTACAAAATACTGGGCGGATATTATTTTAACAAATTCCAATTGACCAGAACGTACTCTTGTGAATACGAGCGGTATTAAACATCCATGGACGGTTCTTTTCTGTGCAAACTTGGCTGAAACATTGATAGCTTGTATTATGTCCAGTCATTGATCAAATCAATTTGCAAACACCTGCATGGCTGCATTATTACAGAGGAGTGTGTGTGTGTGTGTGTGTGTGTGTGTGTGTTGAGAGAGAGAGAACGAGAGAGAGAGCGAGAGAGAAAGAGAGAGAGAGAGTAGCGTCTCACCTGGCTGCCAGGCCTCCTGGCCTAAGGTTTGATACTCGAGGCTTGCCATCTTTGTCCGAACCTCCAGAGATGGTGAGGCCGAGACTGGATCCTTCTCTCTTTATCAGCTCCACGGTGGTTAGCCCTCGAATCTCATCTACACACACACACACACACACACACACAAATCCGGACAGCATTTCAGCCTGCATCCTGATCATTTAGGGAAAACATTTAAGAAATTTTATCAACACTGCTTAGAGGTAGGAATCTCACAATATGATAGAGATGGACGAGCACAATAAATGCATTTTCATAGCTAGTCAATCGAATAGGCCACGCCCTTGTTCATGACATCACATTGCCTGACTAATACTGTGTCAAATGCTCACGATGTTTTTTTGGAAGATAAGATGGGAACGGTTGTCCGTAATTTCACCGGTGTTGCTTTTTAAAACAATTTACACCACAGCGCTGTTGAATTCTTGAATCTGATTGGTCAGAAGTTGATTCATTTAACATAACAGCAGCTCTGACAGTAGTTTCTATTGCAAGGTTTATATTAATGTGATTGCAGTACATGTACACAGGAACTTGCATGACAGATGCTCCACAGAAATGTGTCTACAAAACATGTGTCCACAACACACTACCTTGCCGCTGATTATTTTCCTCTAACCGCATGCCCCGTTGTGTTGATCCTTCATGAAAAGCACCAGGGTTATTGTCTTTGGATCAGAGATATCTGGTACTGTTGAGCGTTTTCATTCCGATATGAAAGTCAGAGTGTGACGTGTTATACATGGATTCGGAATACTTTGAGATCATTTCTGAGAAATGATTATTTTCCCTGTCTTTGCTGATCTGTAAACAGAAGCTCATTTGCTCTCACAAATCCTTCGAGAGCAAGAAAGCGTGAGAGGAAAACTGCGTGAAGGAAAAGGGGGATGAGCTGGGTGTAGAGCTACTGATTACTAGTTACTAAGCAGAGATACTGTAAAGAGACTCGAAAGTTCAGCATCAGTACCAGCACAGACGAGCTGTCTGTTCACCTCGAGCACACAAGACTATCATGACATCTGTGTGTGTGTGTGTGTGTGTGTGTGTTGAACCTCTCATAAGACATTTCATACAGAATCCTGTTAATCTTACTTAATGAGCATTTTACCTGGAATGCTACGCCTCTTTGAGACCACGCTGTTGTCGTTGGCTGAGCAGTCTTTATTCCCTTTTGAATAAGGGCCGTCATCTGGAACGATAAAATAATAACCGTTGTAAGTGCTGCAGGAACATCTGGCAACCTTTCCTCACTGATCCAGGGCATGAATTAAAGGAACAGTTTGGACAAAAATAAAATGTACACAATTTCCAATGTACCCTGGGGCACGTGGGAGACGTCATTTCTTCTCTGCAAAAAAAAAAATTACCTCAGCAAGTGAAAATATCTTGAACGTAGTAATAGATATCTAGTATTTTATAATATAAGATTACCGTAAGCCCATTAGAAGATTATTAACTCTTTTTACCAGAGACCATCACACTCCGCAGTAGTGATTAATGCCTCATATGAAACTAGACACTCGGGGCTTTACGGATTAGCCGTTTTTCATAAGTATTTCTTTTTTTTTTTTTGTTTACCTAGCGTGCTAGTTTTAAATATTATAATTTCATTGTGGCAGTTGTATACAGTGTTTAACTATCAAAAAAGCTTTAGTTCTGCTGTCCAGTGTTATTATGTAGAGGTGTGAACTGTTTGCCCAGCAGCTAAACACAGAGTCACGATACTCTACACACAGAAACCCAACAGTGTCCTGCTTAATCTTATAATCTTATAACACTTGCGTCAATAAATCAATTCATTTGTTTATACCGATTGAAAATATCCCGATAAGTCGATTTCCATACCGCCGGCAGAATTATTTCTAGATTTTTTTTTTTTTTTTTACAGCATGAAATAGTTCTATTTTCAGATCATTTTTGATTGGGAATAAAAAATTTTAAACCTTGAAATTAGTTGTAATGTCTGAAAATAGGTTTGGTAATCTTGTAGTTAGTTTACTGTAATTCTTTAATAGAAAATACTAGATCTATTTGATTATTGAAGATTTTCACATTTATTGCAGTGTTTACAGGAGATTTGCATCAGAGATAATCAAGTGATTCAGATGATAAAACAGTTCCACTTCGTTTTTGGTGGTTACATTTTTAATACCGAGGTATTCTCCTGGCTCATGAGTCACATGGTATAAATGGTGTTACTGCACCAGAGTCTTTTAAGGAGAGTGGGTGGGGATTTAGACATGCAGGTTGCGCAATGCTAAACTTAAAAAAAAATAAACCAAAAGTCAGACGACAAACATTTCGGTTTGTGAGTAAATTGTGTACAGTTCATTTTTGGCAACAGTATTTCTAACCACCAGTAAAACTCCCTGGTATATAAGGCAATATAAATAAATGCCCAGGGCGCCAACTTGCCAGGGGCGACACTGACACACCATGTTTTATATAGACACTTGTGAAATCTGCCCCGTTGTGCCCCAGTGATGCTGCTTACTGGATGCTGCCTGTCGCCTTACCCCGCCATACCCCTCAGTCTCCAGGTGAAATTTCACCAAGCGTGCCAAATAGGTCAGAGTTATCATTGCTACACACACACACACACACACACAGTGCAAGGAAGCACATATGAAACCTGAGGAACTCCAGACTGGCATTTTTTCTACATTAGAACAAACAAGAACTTATTTTAATTTTGATTTCAAACCCAAATCCAAAGTCCCAAACTATCCAAATGTTCCTTCAGATGTTCTACAAATATTACATTACGGCTTGTTACCCTAGTAAAACCCTATTAATACTAGAGCTATTTTATATTTGTATCTATTTATGATTCCTTTCTCGTTTTTTTTTTTTTTTTTTTTTTTTAACGTGCTGTATAGTATTTCATACATGACACAGAGACACAAAGTCTCTGAAACACATGCTTCATGAGTTCATAAAAAAAAAAAAAGTTTCATAATTCATTTTTGGCATGCACAACTCATTTTACAAGTCAATTAAAAAGTCACGAAGTAATTTAGAGCGTTCTGCTCCGGCAGCCCAGCTCGTGATGACACCATTCCTGATGTAGGTTAAACACCGGATGTTCCTACAATGCTGGTGGGCCTATTTTCAGACTTGGTTTATTTATAGAGCCGACACAAGACCTGGTTAATACTTCTCTCCCAGATCACCACAGTTTTCCATGAGCACCTACAAACATCAATGAGGAACTTTCTAGACAGATGGTTTAGTGGTTAAAAAAAAAACAATAAGTTTGTTTGATCAGTCAATAATGAGCCAGTCTAGTCATTGATCACATAGCAGTGAGGCTTTCAAACACAGAAAATGCAACAAGAAGACCCATTTTAGTGTAATAATCATCATAGTATTAATGGTAATATATTAATCTCAGTTTCAATTAAAAAGACTAGTAGAGGGTTGCCAGGTATGCAGTAAAATACCCAATCAGACAAATAAAACCATTCCAATACCAAAAACTAAAAATATGTTCAAATAAAGCTGTGTTATCACCTGTTTTGGTATAGTGAAGTGTGATAGGCAAATAGAGATGGATAGATGAAGATGTAAAAGATAGACTCACCATTGCGGCCTTCTCTCCGTAAACCGCACAGCATGGCTGCGGTGTCACGTCTCCATGCTATTCCACACCGGAGTATTAGACACGTCTATATGGTCTGCATACACTTTTGCTAACCCGCACTGCAGTTTACAGCATTACTTCCAAAATCACATTGAGCATGCTACAGCATACCCTCTCCAAAAGCACGCCAAAGCTCCTCAATGTGCCCGCTTTAGAATACATTTGGCTTGTGTGTCTTCGATCACATATCATCCATGGTACCATTCGACTCTGCAAATGTATACAAGGAATTTACACTTTTCTAAAAAAAATCTGCGGTCAGTTAATGGGTGAGTATTTATATAGTTTGAATGACTAAATGTAATCATGTATGTTTTTACATGTGCTTGTATTTCCCTCAAAGTGCAAATGATCTCATTGTCTAAACATCTCTACAGTATATATGATGGTCTCCTTTTTCAACTTCCTGTAGGCTACATCCAAGTACTAGTTTCTAAAGAGATACAAATTGGAGCAGTACTCACTATCTATACCTCAATAACTCTAGTCCTGGGAAAAAGTACTGGCTATTCATACTCAAGTACCGAATTGTACTTTCTAAAGAGATACTGTCTATTCATAATCTAATATCCAAACTCTAGTCTCTAAAGAGATCCTGTCTATACATAATCCAATATCCAAACTATAGTCTCTGAAGAGATACTGTCTATTCATAATCCAATATCCAAACTATAGTCTCTAATGAGATACTGTATATTCATAATCCAATATCCAAACTCTAGTCTCTAAAGAGATCCTGTCTATACATAATCCAATATCAAAATTCTAGTCTCTAAAGAGATCCTGTCTATTCATAATCCAATATCCAAACTCTAGTCTCTAAAGAGATACTGTCTATTCATAATCCAATATCCAAACTATAGTCTCTAAAGAGATACTGTCTATTCATAATCCAATATCCAAACTCTAGTCTCTAAAGAGATACTGTCTATTCATAATCCAATATCCAAACTATAGTCTCTAAAGAGATACTGTCTATTCATAATCCAATATCCAAACTCTAGTCTCTAAAGAGATCCTGTCTATACATAATCCAATATCCAAACTCTAGTCTCTGAAGAGATACTGTCTATTCATAATCCAATATCCAAACTATAGTCTCTAAAGAGATACTGTCTATTCATAATCCAATATCAAAAATTTAGTCTCTAAAGAGATACTGTCTATTCATAATCCAATATTAAAAATCTAGTCTCTAATGAGATACTGTCTATTCATAATCCAATATCCAGATTCTAGTCTCTAAAGAGATAGTGTCTATTCATAATCCAATATCCAAACTATAGTCTCTAAAGAGATACTGTCTATTCATAATCCAATATCCAAACTATAGTCTCTAAAGAGATACTGTCTATTCATAATCCAATATCAAAAATCTAGTCTCTAAAGAGATACTGTCTATTCATAATCCAATATCAAAAATCTAGTCTCTAATGAGATACTGTCTATTCATAATCCAATATCCAGATTCTAGTCTCTAAAGAGATAGTGTCTATTCATAATCCAATATCCAAACTATAGTCTCTGAAGAGATACTGGCTATTCATTATCCAATATCCAGATTCTAGTCTCTAAAGAGATACTGTCTATTCATAATCCAATATCAAAACTCTAGTCTCTAATGAGATACTGTCTATTCATAATCCAATATCCAGATTCTAGTCTCTAAAGAGATACTGGCTATTCATAATCCAATATCCAAACTATAGTCTCTGAAGAGATACTGACTATTCATACCCCAATATCTAAGTTCTAGCCCTAAAGAGATGCTGGTTATACGTACAGCAATACCCACACTGCAGTCTGTGAAGTGATATTGTTTTGTATAGTACAATATCCAAACTGTAGTCTCTATAGAGATTCTGGCTATTCATGCTCCAATATCTAAGAAATTGTCAGAGATGCACCAAGAGTATTTATACTTCAAGGTCTGAATCTAATATTCAACAGCCAAATTAGCTCGAGATGCTGCTGGTAGAGATACTGACAATTCATGCCTCGACACAACTAGTTTCCAAACGGGAATTCATATTCATACTCCAATGTCCAAACTCTAATGTCTAAACATTCACTATTCATACACCAATATCCAAACTCTAGTCTCCAAAGAGATACCAGCTGTCCAATGAAATATCTAGAAATCATATTCCAAAATCCAACCTCTAATGTCTGACTATGTATACATCAATATCTAAACTAGTGTCGATACTTCAATATCAAAAAAACTCTTGTTTCCATAGAGATACTGTCCAATACATAATATTCATACTCTAGTATCCAGACTTATCCATATCCGTATACTCCAATATTAAAACTCTAGTGTCCAATATGAAATAAATATTCATACTACAGTATGCAAAATCTAATGTACAAAGATATACAGACTATCTGTGCTTCAATATACAGACTCTAGTGAATATTCATGTTTGTTTATCTGAACTCTAATGTTTAGAGAAGTACTTCTCCAAGGAGACTCCTAATATCCATACTCCAATGTCCAAACTCTTGTGGATATCCATACTCTAATGTCCAAACTCTAGAGTTAAAAAAAAAAAACCCCAGCTATCTCTATTTTTCAATATCCAAACTGAGATATTGTATAGTCATACAACAATATACCTTAAGTGTCTAACAATGTACTAACTATCTATACTCCTATATGCAAATATGCAAACTACAATGTTCAGAAAGGTACTCACTATCCATACTTCAGTATCCAAACTCTATTGTCCAAAAAAAGGCTATCCATGCCACAACGTCCAAACTCCAGAGTCCACTGACTATTGCTTCCCCAATCCACAATATTATTACCAAAATTTAATATCCAAGCAGATTTTTCACCCACAATGCAACGTCCAAACTGTAGAATCCAAACAGGTAATGAATGTCCAGACTGCAAAACCACAACATCCAGTCAGTAACTGATCTGTTCCTCTATCTGTGCCTCAGTCTTCAAACTCTAGTCTCCAAACTCAGTGTCTTACTTCACACTGGCTGATCCATGTGTGGAAACCAGCACGAGTGGGAAGCTCCAGCTGTTACGGAGCTGTAACATGAGGCTGGAATAAAATCACTGCTGCAATGAGACTCCAAGTGACAAAGCAGAGTCTATCTATCCCCCTCTTTCTCTCCTCCTCTCATTCCTTTCGCTCCTCCCTCTCTTCCTCTCTTCCCAGGCTCCTGAGATGTTCACACTCATTTCTGTCCTTCCTTAATTTCCATATTAATCATCTCTGGTCACACACACACACACGCACACACACACACACACACACACACCAACATAAACACATGTAACATAGTGAGTTTCTTCCTGACGGGTGTTAGGAGTCATACACCTCATTGTGCTGGGTCACACATAATAATTATATAATAAGCATGAACACTTATCTCAACAGACCTCTAAAGGTTTTGGCATCTATAAAAAAAAAAGAAAAAAAAAAAGAAGAAGATATTTTAGAAAATAATAATAATAATAATAATATAATATTCTAGATATTTTAAAAGTAATTAATTTTTTTTTTATTCATTAAGTACAAATTACTTAATGAAATAGTTTGGTAAATGTGCTTTTTTTGGCCAAACTATTTCATTAATTAATTTGTACCTGGGACTAAAAAAATGCCCAGGCTGATCAACTACACTAATTAATTACTGCAAATGTAGTGGATTAACGAAGACATGTTTGCCGTCTGATTTGTGCGTCTTTATTTTTCCACTGGAATTATGAAGCTAATGTCATTAACAGGTAAGTCTGGAAGTCTAGGGTTAGCATTAGCAAGATTGTGTGACATCACTGTACTGAAGAACTGGATGCAGATTCAGATGAATAAAAGCTCTTCGGTGAAAAACTAAAGAACCAAACATCAGACAGCAATGATCTTGTCTGACTGCTGATGTAATACATTGTGTTTAATCCGCCTAGTCGATTGCTTAAACCAGTAGTTCTTAAACAGGGGTCCGGGGACCTAAAGAAGTCTGTGAAGTATAGCCAAGGGGTCCGGGATTTTTTTTTAAAAAAATGTTAAAATGGTAGAAATCATACAGTTATTAGCTTATTTGACTGGTCGCTTAAATGGATTTAATCCAAAACTTAATAACTCCAAAACAATTAGGCCTATACAATATATACATGGAGTCTAATGACAGTTTTATAAAAATGTGTTCTGTAGATAAAAAGTGCAGGAATAAAAATCACAATCACTACAATAAATAATAAAGCTACCATTTGAATAGCTGGATTATGCTGGTTTAAAAAAAAAAAAAATGTAAGTGCTAACGGGTGCCAGGATTTTCTTTTGTAGTTAAGCAGGTCCAATACTGCCTACGTTTTTATGCATACCCACTTTTTCCTTTTATCTCTATTAAATAGGTTCTCTCAATGCTCAATTACACTCAGGACTTACGAGTAAATTTTCATTGCTCTCACTATCACTATCAATTACACACATTATTGCTTTAAATTTCAGCCCCCTGGAGAACAGTAAAGTACAACTGCTGGATGGAAATTCACTTTACTCACTCTTACACTACTCTGTTTATCAGTGACTGCTCTCATGTTTCATTGTCTCAGAAGATCTTTCAGCCAGTGACAGCAACTGGGTTCTTCCCTGACAGTGTGTGTGTGTGTGTGTGTGTGTGTGTGTGTGTGTGATGATGATGATGTTGATGTAGGCTCTCCAGTGCTCACACCTGTCTTTCCATTTGTCCATTTGTCACTTGAACATACCAGACCTTCCCCCCACACACCCATTTCCCTTAACCACACATACACACAGTCAGCTCCAATACAGTCACTGCGTGCTCCCTGTCCTCTCTCTGACATGTAGAGCAAGGACAATGAGATCAAAGAGACATGTCCTTCTTCTCTTAGTTCTCTTCTGTGATTTTGTCAGACAGAGATCTGAATCTGCAGCTACTCCCTACTCATCTGGCTCATCCACCTGATCACTGGTTTAGTATTATGGGGAAAAAGCAATAGATCTTAAGAGACTTGTTGCAGTTCATTAATAAGAGGTACTGACAGAATGACTGAATGCTAGCTGTTGCTTTTGATCTTTATAAAGCATCTTATTTATGTATTTACTTATTTATTTTAGATATGAGAATTGGGGAATTGGGGAAAATGGTAGCAGCGCTAATATCTGAATGATGTCATGATATCATGATAAGCACTCTATATTAGTAAAGTGGACTGTAACTCTTTTATCACAATGTTGATACTATATTGTCGGATTGCCCAGCCCACAAGCCAATTATAAACAATCATATCTCATATCTCAGACATATGAGATAAAAGTGTGCCAAGAAAGCATTCCCCACACCATTACATAACCTCCACCAGCCTGGACAGTTGACACCAGGCAAGTTGGGTCCATGGATTCATGCTGTTGGTGCCAAATTCTGGCCCTACCATCTGTGTGCTCAGCAGAAATCGAGATTCATGAGACCAGGCTACATTTTACCTGATGTGGTCTTCTGTTGTTCCGCCCCAAGTTTCGATGCGTTTTGCATTCTGAGATGCTTTTCTGCTCACCACAATTGTACAGAGTGATTATCTGAGTAACTGTAGCCTTTCTGTCAGCTCGACCCAGTCTGGCCAATCTCCGTTGGCCTCTCTCATCAACAAGGCGTTTCCAACCACAGAACTGCCGCTCACTGGATGGTTTTTCTTCATTGCACCATTCTGAGTAAATGCTGTGAGACTGAGAGACTGTTGTGTGTGAAAATCCCAGGATATCATCAGTGATCACTGAGATCACATTTTTTCCCCATTCAGATGGTCGGTGTGAACATTACCTGAAGCCGCCGGCCCACATCTGCATGATTTTATGCGTTGCACTGCTGCCACACGATTGGCTGATTAGAAAGTTGCATGAATGTGTAGATGTAGAGGTGTTCCTAATAAAGTGCTCAGTGAATGCATGTCCCAGTGTTGCTTCAAACAACATTGTTAAGCATCATCAACTCATGAGGAAATTCAGGGTCTAAGATGGCCGTCCCCATAAGGTTACAGCGTTTAGATACACAGTTAGATTTTGTCATGTTTATATACAACGGTAAGTTCAACTGTATCCTAAAACACATCAGTGAGTCTGAGAGACTGAAGAACCGTATGAGGTTTGTGGTGAATATTTACAGAAAAGACTCATCACAGATGGGCTACACTTCTGTTACCTTCCATTAGCCTTGTAGCGCTAGTGCAAATGTAGAGAGTCGGAAAGAAGGTATTTTGGAGTTATATCTTGGTGTGTTCTTGGAAACTTTGGCCTAGGAAGTGAAGTTCTTCTAGGTTCTTCTCTCAATAATCTCTCGATTTAAAATAACAGGATTACCTGGTTCAGTTTAAGTGGTGAATATTTGATATATTTATTTTTTAATGAAACTCTGTGCTCCACTTAATTTCTTCTCTCAACATGAGAAGATGGTCCGGTGGTTAAAATTACAAGAACACTGTTGCTAGCCAGCTGGAACATATGGATGCTGAGCAGAAACTAGCTAATGACTGAGGCTAATGTTTTACCTAGCACATTCTGTAGCTGCTAAGTCTCTTATACAGACAGGATGTAAAGACAAGATAACTATCCAAAATATCAACATTTTCCACAGATGTGTTGGTAAATTATTATTATTATTTGTGTTTAAAAAGAAAAAGAAAAAGAAAAAAAAGGCTTAGCATGGCTAAACTTGTACTCTAATTACACTTAACAAACTCCCATAAGCGCCGCCAAATTGTAATTCCACACTAAGTTACAATTCAGACCATTTCAGCTACCAAAATCGTTGTTTGAAAATGTGAAATCTTTCCATAAATGTAGTAAACACCCAAACAAAAATGGGCACGTTCAAGAATTCTTGCTAAATTGATTGTTTTGGGATTATTTTGATAGCAACGCTGCCATCTTGTGGTATGGATGGACTCCAAAACAGGTGTGTGTTGAGACTTACAGACAATGAACATGACCTTTTACTTTCTAATACTGGGAGACATCAGAATGAAAGCATGAAAACTTTTCACACACACACACACACACACACACACACACACACACACTTATTTTTGAATATCATATTCACTCTGTCACCTTACCTTCATTCCCATTTCAAACACACATACACTCACAGGTACCTTTCACTCTTCCTTTGATGACTCCCATGCGGCAGCGCAGCGAGAAGAACACCCTCCTCTTCCCCTTCACTCCTCCACCCGATCCCTTTTTCACCGAGCTGACAGAGGAGGAAACTCCATCGGGAAAGCGTTTGGGGTTGATGCTGCAACTCAGCCGCCACATCTCAACTTAGAAGCTTCTGAACACACAACCAGGCATCTCTATTCTTCACACACTTTCTTGCCTCTCCTCCGTTTCTTTGTCCCATCTCACAGTCAGAAGATACACAGGGGATCCCACTTTATTTATTGTCACGTCGTCACTTGATGGGGAAAAAATGATCAACGTCAACTCCACAAGACAAAAATGCTGGTGGGACTGTGATTGTCAGTGTGCGCGTTTGTGTGTGTGTGTGTGTGTGTTTGTGTTTATGTGAGAATATTTCTGGCCTGTAGAGTAGAAAGCAGATGGAGAACAGCTTCTCTCTGCAGAGATCCGGTCTGGCCAAACCACAGGAGCAATTCCATCCTGAGAACACGGCTCACAGCTGACTTCATCTATTACACATTAGGAGAACCTGCACAGTAGAAGAACTGACTTTATTATTAGTAATATTAATATGAGATAATCTGTGTCAGTATTAGTACTACTAGTACTAATATGCTTATATTATTCCGCTGACAAAGATTCTAAACATAATGAATTATCAGAGGAATGTACACAGCTATTAAAGTTGTGCTCAGGCTTTTTTTTTTTTTTTTTTGTAAAGCCTAATATCTATATCAACAGTACTGCATGTGTAGCAACTGTGTGATTACCACAGACAAGAATTTCAACATGTTTTCCTGCACTTGAGGAAAGAAAAGATAACACATTTACGTCAACCTCACTTAGTCTTAAGGGCAGTTGGGACATCAGTGGCACTCATTCAAAAAACACATTTCTTGACAAATGATTTATGGTTATTGTGATTTGCGGCTCCTTTTGCGTATTTGTCCGAAATTTAGAGATTGAGCTTCTGTTTCAGATTAAATCATTTGGTTAGGCAATGTAGCAGTACGGCGGTGCGGATGCTAACGTTCGTTCCCCACTTCAATCATGAGCTCGGGTTACTGTCTTTGTAGCGTTTTATGTGTTCTACCAATATCCATTTGGGTTTCATCTGGGTTCTCTGGTTTCCTCCTACCTCTCAAAAACATGCTAGTAGGTGGATTGGCTGCTAAAAATTGCCCCTAAGTGCGAATGAGTGTGTCAATGTGTGTGTACATGGTACCCTACGATGGACTGGCAACGCATCCGGGGTGTATTCCCAACTCACATCCAGTGTTCCTTATTCACTGTGACACTGATCAAGATCAAATCTCTTACTGAAGATGAATGAATGAATGACCATCAGCTAGAAAAGTGTAAGTAACCAGAAATAATTTTACTGTTTGACTTCAGTGTTGGAAAGACCGTTATGAATGGTACTGAAGATCCCCAACACCTTTCACCTTTCCACTTTCCCTCAATTAAAAATGGGCGAATGGTGGCCACCCTGTTGACGTTGGCAGTGTCTGTTTTAAATACTGTGATAAATATGTGTCATATTTACTTCCTATATTGAGTTTGTATGTAGATTTTAGCATTATGATTGTAGTGTAATGTCCATGAATTTCAGTATCACGCTGTCCTGTGGACAATACGGACATGAACTTGTTATCTGTGTATTAAATGGATTGAATTGGTTATTTGGAGAGATAATAAACAACCATCTATGATTTACGTAAATGTAATATACTACAATTATTTGGCTGGTGGGGTTTTTTTTTAATAGATGGTATTACATTTGGTGATGAACAGACATAAGATTTGCATATTTTTGAAAAAGCTTGACTTGGTGGAGACAGTGGCGAAGAAATCCCCCAACACTCCCCCACTTCCTTCCACCAGACAACATGATCTGGGTGTGATTATAAATCATTACAGTATTCAAACAGTACTTCAAACAGTACTTAAGTGTCTTTTAAGAATGTTGCGTATAAGCAGATTGTGAATTAGAGTCCTGGGACTGACATGAGCACAGGACAGTAATGTAATAAAAGTGTGTGTAAGAGTGTATATTAAACAGACAAAACCACACTGGTGACTGAAATAAAGGAAGTGAGAGCTGTTCTGATTTCAACATCACTTTAATCACACGTGATTAAATAAAATCTCCACTCCTTACTGAGGTTATTTGCCACCAGGGGTGTAAAACACTCGGGTAGTTGTACTTTGCTACTATACTTAAGTGTTATTTTTGTATGTCCTGTATATTTTACTTGAAAATTACTGAAATTGAATGCATGTAGTCTTACTTAATTACATTGTGACAAGAAAAAGAAAAGAAAAAAAAAAACCTTTTTACTCCTCTCCTTCTTTTAATATTTAGACCTTCAAAATATTTGGTACAAATCTTGAAGGATTCTTCTCTTGTCCAGCCAATGACTGCATGCTACTGTATACATCAATCAAATGGGCGTAGTTTACATTTATGCCATTTTTGGCAGATGCCCTTATCCAGAGCGACTTACATTTATCTCATTTATTCAACTGAGCAATTGAGGGTTAAGAGCCAGAGCCTCTCTGCCCCATTTAGTATCCAGTCATTTAATTTTAAACCTAATACCAGGTTAGACTAGTATCGATTCCAGTAGTTAATAATAAGCAGTAGGTCAAATCCAAACTGAATGGGGTTATCAAGCAAAATAGCGTAATTGCTTTAAAACAAAAATCATCTTCTAACAGTTCTGACTACATTCGAACAATGTAATTTACCTGCGTCGTGTCTCAAGCATTTCAATGTACAAAACACCCTGACATACTATGTAAACGATACATAATATACTTTATAATGTTTTCTTTATTGTAGTAGAGAAGTACATGTATGTACACTGAAGGATGCGATTGGACAGTATGATTTTAGAGCTCTTATTCAATTAGAAGCCAGGAGTCTTGAACAGCATCTTAGTGTTCACCGGTCAATGAGCAAAGTGGATTTCTGCTTACTGTCGAAAAAATGCACAGACGGTTGTCACATCCGTGGCAGGAGCACAGGACAGCAATCGCTGGCCACATGATCTGAAGACACAGACAACCTATTCTATTCCTTCCATTAACTCAAAGTATTAGACAAGATACTGTTGTTCTCAGTGTAGGACACAACCTCGAGAACTATGATGAGCAGAGTGAGGGACAGAAAATTGGCTCATAACGAACTTATAGTGTGCAGAAATCACTCTGTATTTAATTCTCATCTGGTTATTGAACATGCATGATTTCCTGGTGTAAAACAATGTGTTATGAGTCTGTGTGTTCATAAAGAAAAGTTATACAAAAGGTGTGTTGTGTCCATCCATCCATCCATCTTCTACCGCTTACTCCTTTTCAGGGTCACGGGGAACCTGGAGACTATCCCAGGGAGCATCGGGCACAAGGCGGGGTACACCCTGGACAGGGTGCCAGTCCATCGTAGGGCACACTGTGTATTGTGTATATATGGAAATTGGGATAAATCTATGCTTGGATGTAAATAATTCCATCATTTACTGCATTGAAAACGCAGTTTTGTTGTTGTTGTTGTTGTTTTAATGCAAAAGAGTTTATGTTGTCCTAGATTGGCAGTCAATAAATTAAGATTAGGGGGTTCTCAAAGAAGGAAATAGAATTTTTTATTATTATTATTATTTTTTTTTTTTTTAAATCCTATAAAATAAAATGGAAATAATTTAAATTCCTCATAGACTTTAATCTGATTGGATGTGACTAGGGTGGATTATTTTCAGGCTCCAGTGGTTCCATGGTTTACAAAAAAAAACAAAAGTGATACTAAAACATCCTTTTTAGTTAAGATACTAAAGCCAACTTTTTATAAAAAATAAAAAAAAGAAGAAAACACCTTATCTGTTATATCAGCACAACAAACCTGAGACATATTCAAGATTACGAAGACGATAAAAGAAAAACAAAACAAACAAACAAAAAAAAAAAACAATAACCCCATTTCCTCTGGCAGTTAGTCAAGATTTTCATTGACATGCAAATATATTCCAAAACTAGCTCGCTGATTGGATGGAATCGCTCAAAGCGTCACGACGCCTACTTCCTTTAAAGAGTATACAGATCAAATTTGACTTTTATACACGTGATATATAGCACGGATACATTTATAAGCTTGAGATATATATATATACACATATATATTTTAATCTTGTAATGAATTGTAATCGTGTTTTTAATGTAATGTTCTGCTCTTATGCGTGGATGAGTCAAATTGTGGTCACATGAGTGAAAGGGAAGTTGAAGGACTTTCACACTGCAAACTTCTCCACACCAGAGTAGTTTAGATCTTCTGGACCTGAGGACATGGAGAGGAGACCAGTCTTTAAGTAAGATCAACACTTCACACATTTGTAGTGTGTAAATGTGGAGGTTTAAACGGTGATGTGATGATTTATTTTTTTACATTTTTTTTAAATTTTTTTTTTTGGAAAGTGATTATGGAGCCACACATGGCACAGACAACCCTGGCTACATGCCTTCAGCATCTTCAACACCAGGTAAAGCTATTTAAATTTTCCTAAAGTAAATATATGAAATGATCAGACCTCTCTATTTATTCTCTTTCATCTAAAATGGAGGACGCGTCATTTTTGCTTGTCAGCTTTACCCTTAAAGAGACAGTGTGCTCATGAGTGTCATTTGTTTTCACCTTTATAACATTTGTGTCTTTTCCGCTGTAAAGTAACTCGTGATCAGTGTGATCATTTGTTGTGCCCTTGCTTTCATAACCTATGATCATAACCGTCAGCCAGGTCGATCACGTGACTTGTAATAGATTTCCTGGTTTTTATTGCAGGTATTGCTGTAATGCATGCGTTATCGTGTGAGAATGGATTGGATTTTTAGGTGTTGCACAATTAAAACAGCTAAATAATAGCCCATTAATTATAAACAACATTCAACACAACCAATTAAATGCTAATAATAATAATAATAATAATAATAATAATGTGTGTATATGTGAAATGTGAATTTAATATGAAATATACATACACAGGTGCATCTTTTAAAAATTTGAATATTGTGGAAAAGTAATTTTTTCCCCCCCTAATTTAATTTAAAAAGTGGAACTTTCATATATTCTAGATTCATTGCACATGAATGATGATTACGGGTTACAGCTCATGGACATCAAAAATCCAGTATCTCAGAATATTCGAATAAAGAATTTATAATACCGAAATGTCGACCTGAGGAAGAGCTCTAATCAGCGAATTCACTCAAAACATCTGCCGAAGTTTCCTTCTGCAGCTTCTGAAATACTCGAGGCAACTTATCTGGCACCAACGTCCATGCCACAGTTTAAGTCATTTCAACAATTCGTCCTCATTCTGATCTTTGATGTGAACGTTAACTGACCTTTGCTTGACCTTTGTCTGCATGATCTTATGCATTGCACTGCTGCCACGATTGAATTATTGAATAAAAGTGCAGTTGTACAAGTGCCCTTAATAAAGTGGACTGTGTGTATGTATATGTATGTGTGTGTGTGTGTGTATGTATGTATGTTACTTTGATGAGGTCTAATCTGGCCCCCTTTTGAAAAAAGTTTGGACACCCCAATATACGATTTATAGTATATAATTATATAATATTATTAATAACATTTATCCATTCATAACTGATTCACGACTCCTCACTACCACTTATTTTGGAAATGCATAAAAAAAAGTTAGTAAGAAAATCTGCCTTCTTCCTATGTCATAATTTGTGATGCTGAACAATGAATATGCTAATGAGTCGGCGACGTCACCTAGCAGCTTATGGTGACCTTTTAAACTACTTTCTTCTGAAAACAGTTGTCAGTACTGGAGTGAGCTCTTCTCTTCTCTTCTCTTCTCTTCTCTTCTCTTCTCTTCTCTTCTCTTCTCTTCATTTCACTTCACTTCACTTCTCTTCTCTTCTCTTCATTTCACTTCTCTTCTCTTCTCTTCTCTTCATTTCACTTCTCTTCTCTTCTCTTCATTTCACTTCCCTTCCCTTCCCTCCGGGAGATATTTGTCTAGATTTCCAAGAGCTGATTTGTGATTTGAAGGTAAGTCATCAGATCATGGTGCATTTGACTAAAACGTGCGTGATTCTGTTTGCTTCCCAAAGTGTCTGTGGTGGTCTGTAAACATCACCAAAAAAAAAAAAAAAAAGCCACAGAAAGTGAAACTGATCTTTGGATATAATTTCTGTTCGGAAGTACTTTGATATGATTTACTCAAGTTATGTTTCGTATATTCATTGTAATTATGCATGTGAAGAGAGGCGGGCGCTGTGTGTGTGTGTGTGTGTGTGTGTTTAGCAGTATACATAAAATAAAACTGAAGATTTTTATTTTATGTTTGTTATGCTGTTTAATATGTCTGAAGACTTATTAAACGGCATGCTGTGGCCACACACTCATACAAATGCGGCGTGTTGTTAACTTTTTTTTTTTTTATTAAGATAGAACTATGTTGAGACTCGCCCTTCCAGTCTTCCCTAACAGGTTTGGTGTGTTTTGTTTGGCTTTTGTTTCAGCCATGTCTGGCGGCCCTGCAGCTCCTTCAGCGCCCCCTGCTGGATTTTATGACACAGTGCCAGGGTATGAGGGCACACTGGCCGGTGGAGGAGGTAAAAAAAAAAACAGGTTCTTTATAAAAATTTATGAATAATCGAGAGAGAGAGATATCATTGTAAAAAGAAAAGATAAAATGTCAACCTACTTCAACTGTGGAATAAATTCCCATGACCTCTTCAGTACAGATGTATCTCATGAACATTATCCAACTTCTCAATCATTATGCTCATTATTTAAATGTATGCAATAATATATATATGTGTGTATATATCGGTTGTTTATTGACGCTTTGCATTGCTGAAACTTCCACCTACGGAGCACATTCTTAACTGTTGACATTATTTCAAACAAGCTCTAAATATACTCTAAATCTGGTGACTTTCTAATCAGAAAAATATTCACATTTGGATTTATCACATATGTTTGTTTCATATTCTGTTTAGGAATTGTGACTGTACTGAAATTCTTTTTTTTTTTTTTTTTTTTTGGAGGAATAACCAATACTCTTGATCGTTAATGCGTTAACAGCATCTCAACAACTTAATAAAAAAAAAAAAAAGGATAATTTTTCCCAGGATAATGACACTATAAAATTGAGATCTTGTTAAAATAAAATACTGAATGTTCAGTAATGTATCGAGACTTACCAGTAAACCCTAAGATACCCTAAAACACTTTTATCTTGAGATAATGATTATCTCGGTAAAAGACATTAATAACTGTAGTTAAACTAGTTATCACAGGAATGTGGAGTAGATAAAAGGTGAGTTCAGAGTGAATAAAAGGTGAATACATGGCTTTAGGAACCGCTCTATACAGCAGTGTTGACATTGTATAGTGTATAATATTATACAGAATAAGGCCTTTATTTCTGTGTACCTGACAATCAAGATTCGAGATTTTTATTTGTCGCACACGGTTATATACATTATATAACGTTCATAGAAATGCAAATATTATTTTCATTTATCATTAAATATCGTCGAATATGTTCGTTTCTATTGAGAACATTATTAATGTCTGATTATTTATATATTTATTTATATTAGTTTGAGATCCGTTCTACAGTCCAGGTTGTATCGTACAGAACAGACTGGTGAAGTCGAGTCTGTTTCTTACTCCATCTTTTCCTCTCTCTGGTTTTTGCAGGAGGGTTTCTTCCTCCCCCGATACCCTCGGCGCCCCTGCCTGCACAGGACAACCTCCCTGCCCAACCCAACTGGAAGTAAGCACCATTAACAGTTAAAATTGTATTGCTTGTCTGTAAAATAATCTCAAAGGACTCTCTGTGTAGGCTCTTTAAAAAAAATGGATTTAGATTTATTTTTTTAACCCTTTTTGTTGGTGCCACAAACAGACCAAAAGTTTTTTCAGCATAATTGTTGGCGTGTGTTATGTTTGAGACGTGCGGAAGGATCTTAATGGTGGAAAATGATTACTCGGTTTATTCTGGCAACAACAAAATATGTCTTTAAAAAGTGTTTTAGGTAGTTAAACCTTTCATACATAAATCCTTTATACACTCATCCAGATTGTTTTTCTTTCTCTTCTTTTTTTTTTTTTTTGCTAAAAATGGCATATATGTAAATGCTGATTTTTGTCTAAATATTACATATATTAAAAAGTAAATAGATGCCTGAAACAGTTTTTTTTTTTTTTTTTTGGTCCAAAATTTGGACAAAAGATTGTTTCTGAACATGCAAAGTTTATACTGTTTAGGACAACTGCGTGACACGAGGAGGTTAAATTATATATATATTTTTAAACATTTTTAATTTTATAGAATGCTCAAGTGATTTGAAAGTGATTCAAATAAGAAAAAGAGCCTCAACTTGAATGTCCACAAGTGTGGAAACTATGCATGAAAGGGATAAATTGTCTCTTTAGGAAACCAAAACATGTTCTTTTCAGCTGGATTATCCAGCTGTTTCTCATGTATAGCTCCTATACAGTTTATCTCTGGTAGCATTGTTGAGTCTGCGAACAGCTGCATATGGGCATTGGGTCTTGACTCACTTGTCATAAAAGAAAGAATGAATAAAAATACACCCACGTACACAACCCCCACTTGTGCAAGGTTCTCTTGTTTCGAAACGCATGGCACACCCTCTGCGCTGCTTTATTGTCTCATTCAATCATCAAATTCTTCTCGTCAGGTAAAGAAACTACTGATTACTCAACCTACGTGTCCCTGTTAACTGTTAGACGCAAAAACGAGCAAAAGGAGGTTAAAGTTCAACCAGCTTCAATGATAAAATTGGGCAAAATTGAGATTTCACAGGCGTAAACACTGATAATTTATCGTTAAATGTTCTGTACGGAAACTGCATTCGTGAACGTGAGCTGTATTATAAACACGCGAATACTGACGACACGCAAACATTTAGGTTTACACTATACACTGTTATTGATTGATTGATTGATTGATTGATTGATTGATTAATTGAATTAACCAGTGTTGTTGCCTCTTCTTTGTTTCCAGTATAACTTCCATTACGGAGGAAATTGCGCGTGAGGCCTTTATAAGCTTCTCATCCAGTAAATGCTGTTACAGCTCTGCGCCGGCCCGAGATGGAGTCATCACCAACTTGGAGCCCTTCAACACCTACAGGGTGGGGGGGACAAAAAAAATCTAATTTATATGATTTTTTTTTAATGTAGATAATCAGTCAGTTTACGTGCAGAATTTCAGAGGAAAATGCTCCCTGTCTCTCACTGCAGCTAAATCGTATTCAGGACAAGTTCTGGTAGTGCTAACTGTTTTAATACTAATTATTATTATTATTATTATTATTATTATTATTATTATTATTATTATTATTAAAAGCAGTCGTTTAGGGAAAGTGTCATTTTATCCAGGTAAATGATAAGGTTTTTAAGGTTCATAGTTCATTTAAAAAGGTTCATGTAAGCAACATGGTATCATGCACGTGGTGATTATGATCTAATGCTCTTGACTTTTGCTTTATTCTCCTCCTGTTCCTTCCTCATAGTATCGCTTGGAGACATACACCGAGACGAGAGCTACTGAATGGAGTCAAGAACCGTACACAGGTAAGGAGCGGTCACCAGGTGTTTTGGGTGCAGTCCACTTTGTGATTTCTGATACGCCTCACTGCTATTGACCTCACTGTGACGTCACCGTGGATAACCCTGTCAGTGACGTCACTTCCCAATGCTGAAAAACGCATTTTTATGAATAAAACACGTCTGGAAAAACAGCGGAGCTCACGGAGTGAGCTGCTGAGGGAAAAGTGCACGATCCGGGTCGTCCAAAACGTGAGAATGTTTTATATTAAGCGCTTCGAACGGACTCGTAACTTATTGGCTCGTCGTGTCGGACGCTGCGACAGACGCGTGCGCTGTTTAACGTGTTCCAGACGTGTTTTCTTCAGCGCAGAAATGACACTTTTACCTTTATATCCTTATCTGATGCTAGAATGCTAGAAATTCACACCAGGATTTCCATTTTACATAAAGCCTCGTCCTGACAGCGAGAGAGTCTCCGTTAAACTTCACTGGACGAGCCCGAGTCCACGCATACGCGTCAATCAAACAGCGCGCGATGGAAAGGAAGCGCAATTACTCTGACTAGAATATCCATTTTGATCAAATATGTTGTTTGATGCTATATTTAGTGATATTTATAAACTAAAGTTATTGTGTTTTTTTTTATGAGAGCAGTAACTGTAGTGGGGTTATAACATGTCATTGTATAGAAATGTAAGAAGTGTCAGACATTTACAGGATAAAGGAACATGTTACTGTGTTTAAATGAGTGAATGTGTGTGTAACTGCAGAACATTCAACCTCTTACCAGTTAACACTTAGTTTTTGCTTTTGTGTATATATATATATATATATATATATATATATATATATATATATATATATCTCCTTGCTTTTTTAGCTAAATTAACCTCGGAGCTTTATTTCAAACCTGATGATATTTTTCAAACAAAAAACGTCTTCAGACATGTCTTGGCTGGTGGACTACATTTAGAAATGAGATATTAGTCATGTTATCCCTATGGTAACAGATGTATTATAATGAACTTTGCCTTAAATAGCAATTAAATATCATTCAGATACTCCAGCTGGTGCGTGATGTGTTTCAGGCCAGCCCGTGGATGCGTTTATCCAGCCTGCACCAGCACCGTGGGCAATAACAGCCCAAACACCCAATTTCTTCCAGGATCAAACGCAGAACATCAGAGTGCCATATACCGCCTCGGTCAAGGTAGAGAAATCAGAAAACTTCAACTCGCTGACTTAAACTCTCATTAGAGAGTCATTAGAACAGAACATGAATACTGACCTACTGCTCATTATAACTCCTTATAACTTCCTAGCACTGTCCCAAACTCATTATAACCTCATACCACTGTCCCAAACTCATCACAGGGACTTACCTCTAGGGGTGTAATGATGCAAAATATTTGCACGATGTGCATTCTGGGAATGTGCGATTCACTTCATGGGAATGGGCATTCTATTAATTATGCATCTAATGCAGTTGCACTGTTTGAACACCAGAGGTCCCAGTCTGCGCAACCCATAGAGTTCAAATCTAGTGAGTGTGCGCTGGAGAATGTATACATTTATTTACAACCTGGTGAACCTGTACTACATTTCTGTTTTACAATATTAAACCTCTGTTTGTAGTTATTTTTGATTGATTTAGCTTTATGCAGACAAAAATACACATTGTTTTGCACTGTTTGAGTCCCAGACTCATAATTGAGACATACCACTGTCCCAGACTCATTATAGAGATCTACCACTGTCCTAAACTCATCATAGACACCTACCACTGTCCCAGACTCATCATAGACACCTACCACTGTCCCAGACTCATCATAGACACCATCACTGTCCCAGACTCATCATAGACACCTACCACTGTCCCAGACTCATCATAGACACCTACCACTGTCCCAGACTCATCATAGACACCTACCACTGTCCCAGACTCATCATAGACACCTACCACTGTCCCAGACTCATCATAGACACTCATCACTGTCCTAAACTCATCATAGACACCATCACTGTCCCAGACTCATCACAGACACCTACCACTGTCCCAAACTCATCATAGACACCTACCACTGTCCTAAACTCATCATAGACACCATCACTGTCCCAGACTCATCATAGACACCATCACTGTCCCAGACTCATTATAGACACCATCACTGTCCCAGACTCATCATAGACACCATCACTGTCCCAGACTCATCATAGACACCTACCACTGTCCCAGACTCATCATAGACACCATCACTGTCCCAGACTCATCATAGACACCATCACTGTCCCAGACTCATCATAGACACCATCACTGTCCCAGACTCATCATAGACACCATCACTGTCCCAGACTCATCATAGACACCATCACTGTCCCAGACTCATCATAGACACCATCACTGTCCCAGACTCATCATAGACACCATCACTGTCCCAGACTCATCATAGACACCATCACTGTCCTAAACTCATCATAGACACGTACCACAGCCAGTTTTTTTGTCTAGAGTGCCCACAGTTGTTTTTTGTTTTGTTTTTTTGTTTGTTTAAGAAACTGTAGACTAGCTTGCAGTAGAGTACGGGTTAGTTATCAACATGATCTTGCTTTGAATTTCATTTACTACATTATCTTACAATGTCTCAAAGGTTTACATGAAAGCAGTCAACAAATGTGTCCCATCATGGCCACCAGTTGACCTGATGGTTTTAAATTAAATAAGGAGTTTATCATTGCTGTGTGTGAGATATTTATTTGTGTGTGTGTGTGTGTGTGTGTGTGTGTGTGTGTGATTATCCATAGAACTGTCATGTCTGTTTGGGCATGGGAAGAAAGCCATGTAAGGATTGTGCAGGCTCTGGGAATGTGAGTCATATTTCAAAAGTTACTTCAGTACATGACTCCATATTTTAACATGCGCTGACGATGTGAATGATGTATGTAAATGTGATCCACTTTCAGAAAGTCTGCTGGGTGTGTAACGGTAGTGGGTTTCGCCACGGAACTGACCGCTGCACGCACTGTAACGGCCGTGGAAGAGAAAAGTAAGATTCCTAACTGTTACAGTAAACAGCTGTTCCCAATGCAAGCGTATACTGAATTGCAAACATAACTTCAACAAGTTTATGTATTTACCATGGGGGGGGGTTATGATGTTATGTTTTAACCAGTGTGTGTGTGTGTGTGTGGTGTGTGTGCAGCTGTACCTGGTGCCACGGACACGGCTCCCGCGAATGTGAAACATGTCGAGGGAAGCGTCAGCTCCTCGTCTTCATCACACTCAAGATCCAGTGGTGAGATCTCCAGCGTTCAAGAACGTTTTTTTTTTTTTCAATAGACTAGACATTCGTTCCCAAAGAGAGTGAGGCGGCATGAAATATTCCGAATATGATAAACACGCACGCCTATGTAACGGTTTTCAGGACGTCAAAGTATCTACGTATTTTCAACTTTACATTGCCAGAAAGGATTAAAAAATGACTCTATAACCAGTCGTTGTGTTATAAAGCCTGACCAAATATGCTTTAAATGGATCCGTTTAAATAATTACTCTCCACCTTCTACAGTGTATACAAATAAACTAAATGTACCGACGTCTAATTAACCGTTTAGAAATGTAGCTTTCTCAGATTTTTTCCTAGTTTGCTTTACTTGTTTAATCCATCTTGCAGCAATGAATCCACATTGAATTCTCAGAATTCTTCTTCTAACAATGAAAACACACCACTGAAGTTTTTTTTTTTTTAAATTATGACCATTTAAAAATTTCAGTACTGAAGAATTCATTTTCAGTACTGGATCTGAAGTGTGAGGTCTGGTCATGTCTTGCTCTCCTCAGGACTACTACTAAAAATGATTACGTGGTGGAGCAGTTGAGCGGTCTGAAATCGGAGAATCTCAATCAGGTCACCGGAAGGGCGATGTTCACAGACTCCCAGCACATGGTAATAATAATGCGCGCACACACACACACACACGCACCATAAACGTCCATAAACGCCTTCTGTACATATGGTAGAGTGACTAAATTAAACAGTTTGTTGATTGTGTTTTGTGTGTGTGTGTGTGTGTGTTACAGCTTTACCCGGTGATGGGTTTCCCCAACCCTTCGTTGAACCAAGCATCTGAGCGTTTAATACGAGAACATCAATCCAAATATTTCCAGACTTCGCGCATTCTGCAGCAGGTACTGCTAGTCTTTACGTCTGATGTAGTGGTACCACTAATATTACCAGAGAATCAAAATACAGTGCAATTTTATATAAGATTTCATGCAAGAATTAGAGTAGTGTGTGTCTGTTTATCTTTACTCCGCCCCCAAGTGTTTTACTCTTAACTAATCAGCTTTGTTACTGACACTCGAGCATCATTTGAAATGAAATTTTATCTGCATTAGCGCTTTTATCAGTAGTCATTGTGGCATTACTGATTTGAGAATCTTCCCTACTGCAGCGTCACACCATCGAGCTGATCCCCATCACCCGGGTGCACTACGCTTGGAAAGGGAAGTCCTACCTTTTCTTCGTGTTTGGGAACGAGAACACCGTGTACACTGACGACTACCCGGCCAAATGCTGCTGCTCGGTCATGTAATCCCATAATTCAGCATTTTTACCCGACAAAAACACCAAATGAAGACAGATCATCTTTACACTGTGATAGTCTTCATTGAATCTTTACAGTACGCATGTATGTAATTAACAACATTTAGGGAATCGAACACAAATTCTCAGCAAAATCCTGAAAGCATCTCGTACAGCTCTTCACGCGAGTTGAACCCTAGCTTTCGCTTGAAAGAGCCGGTTCAAAGAGTCGACTCGTTCACAAAAGACATATCACTGCTAGCTGGCTACCAATGTAGGCTAATCCAGGGGTTCCCAAACTTTTCCAGGGCAAGGCCCCTCGAATGGCATTAACATTTGACTGAGGCCGCCCTTTTGCAAGATGTCTTTAAAACATTAAAAATACAGACTTCTGAATATATCCCATTTTTTATTAATAATTACATCTTACATCTTTACATTACATTACATTACATTAGGAATTGATTGTGTGTGTGTTTGTGTGTGTGTGTGTGTGTGTGTGTTTGTCTGAGAGTGAGAAAGAGAAAACATACTAGTGGGAGGGATGGGCTTAGTGGCTCTGACCAAATTGTTGAGGCCCTCTGGGCGCCCCCTGGCGGCCCACAAGGGGGCTGCGGCCCCCACTTTGAAAACCACTGGGCTAATCAGCTGATTATTGCATCCTAGTAGGCTATAGTTACATATCAAGACAATTCTCTGCTTTTCGTTAACAGTTTCTTCTTGGCAGTCTTTTAGATTCTCAGCCGCAGTCTGTTCCATCACATTTTAACCCGATTTGTTTCCACTTAATATACGTTGAAATATTTGGTCCGTCCTAGGATTTCACAAGCTGTGAATATAAACCATACGGAACTCGTGTTGCCTTTACTTGCCTTAAATGAATGCTCCGTCACAAACCACATACTATCACGGTAAATAATTCTCCACTGGCCTATATGAAGTTGTGTACTATTTTGACATTTTATTTAGTACAAGTATTTAGTTTAGTACGTACCATATAACCTATCTCATTATTATTATTATTATTATTATTATTATTATTATTATTATTATCATCATCTTTAAAAAAAAAAAAAAAGATGAGCAGCTCTGTAACATTACTGGCTAGTAATGGGAAATCTGGCTTGTTTTTAAGCGAGTCAGATCATTTGGCTCAGACCGACTCACTCGGCTCTCGAACGGATCATTGCCATCGTTTTTCTTAATATTTTGACCAGTGGTTGTTTTTTCTTTGCCTAAGTATGACCAAAATTGTGCCATAAAACCTTGCATTTTATCAAATATATTTAATTGTGAAATCAGCAAGGTGTTTTTTGTTGTTGTTTTTTTATTAATTTTTTTTTTTTTAAAAAAGGTCAATGAAAGCATGGCTGCATTTAATGGTTGTGTGCTGCTGTGGCTGTGCTTCATTTGCTTCATTTCCATTTATCCTGAAGCATGGAAGCATTTTGATAAAAAAAATAAATTTTTTTAAACGGCATCATAATGGTGTTGTCTACATGTTTTAAAAAGAAAAAAATAAACAACTTGCACTATATAAGAACCAAAAGTTACCAACTAGTGGCACTTTAATTGTTTTTTTTTAACAAAATGTTAAATTTTAAGCCCTGCATTTCTTCAGGATTGTGATTAATTGGCCTAAACGTGTGTGTGTATATATATATATATATATATATATATATATATACACACACACACACACACACACACACACACATTTGTCTTATTATCCTTGCATAAAATCTGCTCTACTACCAGATAGGGCATGCATGAAACACAAACATTGTATTGTCACACCCAACATTAAACTGATCACATTAAATACCAATCAAGGATTTCTAACAAGTATTTTTTATGAATAAAACTTGCACGCTGTTAAATCGTCATGACAACTAGCAGCACTAATGCTAGAAAAGGGCTGAATATTATTGTATGGTTATAAATGATACTTAGTAGCTCATTAATTATTCGTGTTGAATGTGTTGTATTAGTCATTTTAATTCTGTTTATTAGTCTCTGGCGTCTTAACCAGTGTACTGATTTTATAATATTTACATTTACACATTTGTGTGATGCTTTTATCCAAAGTGGCTTGCAGTTAAGACAGGATGAAGGTGAGCGTTTGTGTGTTAACGGTCTTGTTCAGGATCCAGCCATATATATGGTTACTGCTTATATATGGGGCGGCTGTGGTTCAGGCGGTAGAGCGGGTCGTCCACTAATCGTAGGGTTGGCGGTTCGATTCCCGGCCCACGTGACGCCACATGCCGAAGTGTCCTTGGGCAAGACACTGAACCCCAAGTTGCTCCCGATGGCAAGTTAGCGCCTTGCGTGTGAATGGGTGAATGAGAACCAGTGTCAAGCGCTTTGGATAAAAACTCCATATAAGTGCAGACCATTTACTGCTTTCCAATCAGTAGCCAAAAGTTCTTTGTTTTGTCTGTGTTGACCGACTTGAAATCAGTTAAATATGCGGACTCCATGTTTTTTCATCTAAACATGTCAAAGTTGCGCTATTATTAGCACTCGCACCGCAGCGCTGTTAAATTCTCGATCCTGATTGGTCCAAAAAGCCGATTTTGGTGACGTTTTCAGAAAGGAGGCATTTTTTTTGTTTAGCATGTAGGGAAGGAGTCTCCAGTGTCGGTGGTTTGTAGCAGTCAGAGGTAAAGCTGGATGTTTTCAGACACAGGAAAGCCTTTAGGACAGAGGAGTTCATGCATTATGGTTCCTTGGTAACATGACATGATGAATTTTTTATTTATTTTTTATAACAGAGAGAAAAAAAAATATTACAGCTGTTCTATTATATCTGTGGTATAATAGAAATAAAGAACTTTGGAACATTATCGATTTGCAGTTGATTGCACAGGTAATTCCACTTCATCACACCACCCCGAACATTGATTCTTTTCCTATAACAGCATGCCCAAAGTGATTTATTCCTTACTTGATGATCTACTAGTGTCCTTTTTGTATTGTGAACTTTCTTATAAATGAATGTATTCTTCATTGTGTATGCATGTACTCACGGAAATCTTCTGAAGTCACATACCAATGGATAAGATTCCATTTATATTGCTATTTTTTGTATGTTAATAAACATAAATTTGGAGGCTCTCACTATAACAGTGCTGCATTATTGCTTCCTCTTAAGACGAACTCCAGAATGTTTCCCAGTTTGAAGCGTCTCCAGGCCCCAGCAGTTAAATCTTGTTCATAAATTGTTCTTATGATTAAAACCCCACCCCACCCACCTACACACAATATTTATAATCATTCATAATCATGTTTATAAGGAGATTTAACATGTGCATCCTCCTATTGGGTCAAATGCAGCAACATGGATTGTAAGAGCGATTAAAAAAAAATGTCTTTCCACAGAATTTTGTTTGCATTTATTTAAAAAAAAAAAAAAAATTATCATCATCTTTATTGTTATATTGTTTTTAAAAGACATTACGCATACTTTTCCCAACAGTTCAGTGGAATATTTGAATTATTGGGCTTATTTATGACTTTTTATAAGTACTTGGTTGGTTTTGCAGAACTGACACTGAAATTGTTTGCTTATAATGTTGATCAGTTTCGAGCAGGAAAAAATGAATGTGCTTTAACATAGTCCAGCATCTCTACCATGAAGAGATGAGTATTTCTCTTCCTCTGAGAAGGCAGGATTACAGATATGAATGAATAAGGATAATGAGTCTTTATTGGTCACGGATACATTACAGCATAGTGAAATTGTTTTCTTCGCATACCCCAGCATGTTAGGAAGTCGGGGTCAGAGCGCAGGGTCAGCCATGATACAGCGCCCCCTGGAGCAGAGAGGGTTAAAGGCCTTGCTCAAGGGCCCAATGATGAATGGTTTTCTGCTGCATGATCGACATGAACCATGAAATGTTTTTCCAATCAGTTTGCTGCTTATTTTTATCCATGTTAGGTTAAAAATATCTAGCATTGATTTAATATGTACATATTTTAATATGTAAATTGTTATATACATTTCACACTAATGTGTCTTTCTTGAGCCCTGATATTGCGGCAAGGCAGTTCGTCCACAATGAGTCTCGCCTTGCTTCTCGTTCTTCAAGGTACACGTCTATCTCACGCAACCCGCATTCACACGTTTATCTTTATTATTCTCTCTCTCATGTACTTTCTGTCCTGCTCATTCTGCCTCTCGCTTCTCCCAGGAGTGCTTTCTCATCCCTCTTTATTTAGAGACAGGCTCCTCCCCTTCTTCCTTTCTTCCTCGCCCTCCCTCGCTCGCTCTTGTTCACTCTCTCCCCCTCCCTCCTTCTGGATCGCTCCATCCGTGGTCCAGAGCTCAGTGGCGGTGTATCTCTCTGTCATAAGGGGCAGCTTCATTCTCTCCTGCAGGATGTCGGGCCCTCACACTAGCTCCATACTGCTCCTCTTCTGCGTGGCTTTCCTCCAGAGTCCGCTGCTGGAGGCCAAGGTAACACACACACACACATCACACACTTATTTATGATGGTAAGCACACCACACATTCTATATATTTTTTTCTATCTTTGCAATGAGGTGTTTACAAAGTCATTAATAGGAAATGAGCATTTGCTTTACATCCCATTAAGTATTATGATTTTTGCTTAATATTCAATACTATTTAAAATATACAACAGAATTATGTTACTAAATATCTATTAGATTGTAATCACCGTACATGTCAAATGCTTCTTTTCTTTTTTCTTTTTTTTTTATCAGTGTCTAAACAGAAGAAATGATGTATAAACTATCTGAAATGTGCATGAGAGAAATGGCTTGTATTGAATATTAATTCACAACCATGCATTTCATGGCATTCACAAATACGTACGCACATAAACCCCATCTAAAACGCCTCTCAGGGCATCTCCAACCATTCACGGTAATGATCCGAGCACGTGACCATCTGGTCGGTCGATGGTGGTCATTTGTGCTGGGTGGATATTTGACTTGCGAGGTGAAGTAAACGCACCCACGTTCATCACCAGGCAACACAGCCTTGTCGCCTCATGAAGTCTGGAAAGATCTGGGAGGCAAGCTCTGTTGTTTCCAGCGGACAAAAAGCGCACGCAGGTTACAAAGGCACATGATACTAAATTTAGACCCTATTACGATGAAGGTTAAATATCAAGCCCGAGGGTTATTAATGATTAACAGGATTTGTTTGTTTTGTTTAAAACGATGCTCCTGGTTATTTCATGGATGTCAGTTATGATGGAGTTATCAATCTCAGGACATGGAATAACAAACATCATTTTGTGTTCAGTGATACTGGATAGATAAGTGTGTTGATTTACTGTATGCTGCTCTGCGTAATAGCATCCTGAGTGTAAGCACAGGATGAGAAAAAGACAATGTATTTTAGGATTATTATTATACAGGTTAGATGACTGGAAATAGGAAAACATCAGTTTTTATGAGGATTATGCCTCTCATTATCTAGCATTAAACGTCTGTGGAATGGCAGACCCAACCCAAGTCAAGGATTGTGCAAGATTTCAAGATTTTTCCATGGAATATAATGGTAATTATTTTTTTAATCATCACATGAATGATGATGCCACTTATTGTATGCGTATCATGTTCAAGCAAAGTGCTAGATCTGCATTATGATAGAAATCTCCATGTTACAACCAAATTTTAAGGCAAGTTACCGTTTCACAATATATAAAACCACATACTTTATGAGGAACCCTTATAATGTTCACCTGTACATTTATGCAATTATCCAAATCAGCCGATGACGTGGCAGCAGCGCAATGGATAAGATCATGTAGGTACGGGTCAAGAGTGTGTGAAAACAAAAAAAAAAACATTCAGTGAGCAGCGGTTCTGCAGGCAGAAATGACTGGAAGGCTACAGTAGCTCAAATAAGCACTCTTTACAACCGTGCTGAGCAGAAAAGAACGCATCTTAGAACGCACAACATGTTGAACATCGAGGTGGATGGGCTACAACAGCGGAAGACCATGTCGAGTTCCACTGCTGTCAGCCAAGAACATGAATCCGCGGCTACAGTCGGCGAAGGATAACTAAAACCGGACGATTGAAGATTGGGAAAGTGTTGGCCGGTCTGATGAATCTCGATTTCTGCTGCAACATGCAGACGTTAGGGTCGGACTCTGGCATCAACAGCATGAATCCATGGGCCCAACCTGCCTTGTCCAGGCTGTTCAGGCTGGTGGAGGTGGTGTAATGGTAGGGGAATGTTTCCTTGACACACATGGGGCCCTTTAAACCAAACATCATTTGAATGCCACAGCATGAGTATTGTTGCTGCACTTTATGGCCAAATCCAGCACGATCATGCAACACAATCACCTCAAACTGTTCCCATGAACACGACAATGAGTTCAGTAGAGCACCTTTGGGATGTGCATGCATGTGCAGCTGACAAATCTGCAGCAATTCTTACGAAGAAAGCATGTCAACATGGACCAGAATCCCCAGGTAAAGTTTCCAACACCTTGCGCAATCCACTCTATGCAGAGTCTCCCCCAGGTGTTCCTAATAAAGCGGACAGAGTGCGTATAATGGTGTCTTATTATCTAGTACGGAAAACATATACTATTTCACTATATCGGTTCTTCCATGTGAATCGTTATGACCCGTGTATATATATGAGGGATCCTTCCTTTTCATTAAATGAAATTAAATATAATAAAAAAAAAGCGAGAAACGAGGCAAATGTACAGAGTATACACGATTGAGTAGGAAGCCCCGGAGCTGCTGTACAATCTAATTAGCTACAAACATACCGTCGCGAGCCGAGGAGCTGTGCTGTCATGGCAACAGCTTTCAGTGGATGCACAAACACTAATACGAATACACACACTGATAAGTGCTGTGAGGTAATAGCCCTATAATTGTACTTCTTCCATTCCTATTTAATCTTCCTCTGGGTAATTCTACGTAAACAACTGGCTGACCTTTTTCTGTCTTCAAAAAATAATCAGCAGCAAAATGTGTAATAATAATAATAATAATAATAATAATAAACATTTGAAATATCTAACTAATGTGTGTGGCATCCTCACTATAATACCAATATTATATAATACCAATTTTCTATTCCGTATAATACCAATATCACAGCATGATACTGTATTATTCAATCTGATCCGATACAATCCAGAGCTTTGGATCAGTATTAGCTCTATACGATATTCCGAATAAAATCAGTGCATCCCCGATAAATCTTTTTAGAGAATTAAAAGTCATTGTAGCGTGCTCCTTAATTTCGTGTCAGCTTCGTAACCCTTATACAAAACCTCACTACAACATAACGGAACGTTCCTGAGGGACAAGATTAGCAGGAAACAGTACAAAGAACTAATCTGACATTAATAATAAAGTTTTTCCACTATATAGAGTTTTTATTTTTTAATTTCTTGACTGGTTACTAATCTCTCTTAGTGATTAAGTAAGTGTTTACTTAATCACTAAGTAAACACTTACAGTTGGTGATTTGGGTAATAATTTGTTCAAAGGGTTTGGTTTCAGTCCGTTTCTGTTGAACAAGAGTGAGTTGACTGAGAGTAGGCAGAGTGTATGTGCAGTAATTCATCACCACAGTTTAATATGGTTTCTATGAAGAGATAAGATGATGTGCATGTGGTGGTCTGGGAAACCCATCTCATTCCCACAGGTACTGCTGTGTCTGAATAACAACAAAAAATTGTAGACCAAAAAAAAAAAAAAAAGGATTTTTCTGTCTATAACATACTCTGACTCTCGACTTTAAGCAAACCGTAAGCAGTATATGTCACCAATATGACATGGAATTCTTTCTATTTACTTTATAGTCTACCGTTAGCGATCATGTTGTGTAAGGAGCTAGTTAAAATGGCCGCTGTATGTATCCTGCGGTTGTTTGGCACGCCGCTTGTGCGTGTCCTCAGAAATTAAAGCGATGCGTCCACATTTGTGCAACACCACAATAAATACTGGAAGCAGGACAACACAACGTGACATAATGTCCGCAGTAATGTTGTATCTCAAATTGCATGCTTCCATTACATTACAGATCTACTATTCGAGACTTTTAACTGTTATTAAAACCTCTTAAACCTACCGAAAGGTCTGTTTTGAGTGCCACTCTTCTGGATTTTCTAGATTCCTACATATTTTTGAACGTACAGTGAGGGTTTTTCGATTTGAGACGCGGATCATGACAAGAGTCAGGCCAAAGGCAGAAGGTTTTAAAGAGAAACGGAGCCTAGCCTGGCTAATCGTCTGAAATCTAGCCGGCTAACTGTAATCTGCTCTCAGAGTGAATGTGAATCTTTGATCTAGTTGTTGCCACATCACTCGCCATCTCGTCACCAAAGTCATTTAAACACAAGCCTCGTTGTCGTCTCTTCACTCGAGTGAGCTTTGTTCATGCTAACGTCGGCGGGGAAATAATCGCTGATTCGCTCAGTTCTCTTCTATTGGATTCATTTCTTTTTATCATTTTTTATTTTTTTTATTAGGTCATTTAAACAATTTTTTTTTTTTAATGTGCGTGTAAGTGATGCTGCCGCCACCATGCTTCACTGCGGAGATGGTGTTCAGTGAGTGGCGAAACAAATTCATACTTACAAGAATAACTACATACCTATCTCTTGTAACAACATACCTTACTCATAGTTCTTGTGATGATGACGGTGACCCTCCTGAGCCGCAGTTTGGAAAAAAATTATTTGACACTTTTGAGAATAACCAGACTTTTAAACACCAATAGAGTTAAATCTAGAGTTTGTATATTATACTTAAGGAACTCTTCTACATTGCGAAATAGTTGGTTAGGAAAGAACACTAGGAAGTCAGGACTTGGATGTATTATATGAACAGATTGAACTCGGTGTACATTCACAAACACGTACTTGTGCACTCACACACACACACACACACACACACACACACACACACACACACACACACACACACAACCACACATATATATTTCTTGCGAGGCACAGACGTCATGCGCCAGAGTGACTCACCAGTGACTCATGCACAGCCTCCTTCTCTACACCTCCATACGTCAATCGCAGAAGAATATGCTATTCGTCATCCTGTTGATTCTAAGAAACCCCTCAAAGCCACGGTGTCTTCATTAGACACTTCAAGTGAAACTCAAGAAAAACAACACTCTCATCCAACTGAAATTATTAGAGAAGCCGTGCATTCGGTTCAGAATTTTATGTATTGATTGCGGCTTTTAAAGCTCTGGGCTTTTTGCTTTTTCCCCAAAAGCGAAGATGTGATCGTTTTAACTGGGAGAGAGAGAGAGTGTGTAGTGTGATGCTCGCTCTACCATTTAATGATCATCTAATGGTGCTGTGAAACTCTGCCCTGCTCATTAGAGTGGAATGGCTGCTCCAGACTTGAAAAGCGGATGCATATTTTTTTTCTGAAGTGTTCATTTTATTCCTTTTTTTTTTTTTTATACACCAGTTTTCTATGCTGTGAAGTTTGAAAGCTTATTAGTTTCGATTAGACACACGAATTTAATGAACATTTTGTTACTCTCAGTCATTTATTAATGAATTGAGAGAAAGCGATCCAAAACGAGTCAAATTAAAATAAAATCTGATCAGCCAATTCGATTAGGACAAACGTTATGGCGCCTAATAAAAGGAGGAGGAGTTAGTGTGTGCCTGTGCCAGCGGACAAGCTGCAGTGGCTGAGCTGCATTACTGGAAGGTTTCGTGCACAGAGATCAGTTATTACTTTTACAAATAGTAAAAGGGCAGTGGTAGCTCAGTGGTTAAGATGTTGGACTTCAAATCGCAGCACTGCCACTGCCGGGCCCTTGAACGAGGCCCTTAACCCTCAACTGCTCGTTTGTATAAATGAGATAAATGTAAGTCGCTCTGGATAAGGGCGTCTGCCGAATGTCGTAAAAGTAAATAAATGAAAGGTTTGTCATTTTGACAATGAATGGTAGAAATCTGGATCCTGATTGGTCCTGAGAGTTTAAGGGCTTTTTGCACATCTCGGTATTTTATTTCGTTTTCCTGAGGCTCACATATTTCTGTACCCAGCCTGTGAAAAATGAAACTAATGGAAGATTTCTTCCTGTAAATCACAGGCTTAGACACGCAGCCTATAAAACATAATGTGTGCTGTAAAGGGTTTTTTTTTTTTTGCCTTGAGCTGCAATATTGGATTAAACCCACTGAAGCATGGTGCTGGCTGATGTATTTAAGGAGCAGCATTGTGGCTGTGTATGAGGTTGTCAGAATGTGCTTGCTGTGTAAATTAGGTTGATTTCAGGTTACAGGCTCTTCCTGGCTGAGGGAGGAAGGGAGGGAGGAAGGAAGAAACAAACAAACAAAATAGAAGATGGAAGGAAGAAACAAACAAAAGAAAGATAAGATAAAAGAAAGGAAGGAAGAAAGAAAGAAAGAATCCAACAAATAAAAAACAAAACAGAAGAAAAAAAGACAAACAGAAAGAAAGAAAGGCAAACAAACAAAATAGAAGATGAAAAAGAAATAAAATAGAACAAAGAAAGAAAGAATTAAACAAACAAAATAGAAGAAAGAAAGAAGAAAGAAAGAAAGAAAGAATCCAACAATCAAAAACAAAACAGAAGAAAAAAGACAAACACAGAAAGAAAGAAAGGCAAACAAACAAAATAGAAGACAGAAGAAAGAAAGAAAGAAAGAATCAAACAAAATAGAAGATGAAAAAGAAATAAAATAGAACAAAGAAAGAAAGAAAGAATTAAACAAACAAACCAGAAGAAAGAAACAAACAATCTCATACATATAAATGTACACTATTCTTCTGCCATATTGTTTACTGCTCTGAATGATCCTGATCAGAATATTCTAGAATTATATACAATGTGGCTAGCATTGAGAAAATCCCGGCTGTCACTACCGTTTAATGAATTTCCACACTGAAAGCCAGCGCTGATAACAGAGATGCACAGCTCCGTCTCAATGAATGCATTAGCCTTCATAAAAGCCTTTTCATCCTCTCTGAATCAGAAGTTTGGTTTAATGTGTTTCAGCTCATTCAGTCATTCAATATCCTCGTCCTGCAGCAGGAAACCAGTCCTGCCCTTTACTGCACGCTTTCACTCTGTAAACACTTCGCCCGTGTGTGTGTGTGTGTGTGTGTGTGTGTGTGTGTCTAGTTAAAATTTTTGTTTAAAATCACAAAGTTTCAAATTAGAGTAGAGTCAATTTAAAAAATTTTTAGCTCTGTGCAATTTTAAGGATGTGAGAGTCAAAAAATAATGAATGAATTTCAGAAAGAATGACCTAGTTCTATAGTTAGGGAAGAAAGAAAGAAAGAAAGAAAGAATGAATGTGGAAGAAAAGAGAAAGACAGAAAGATAAAAAAAAATAACAGAGGAAAGTAAGAAACAACTATAACTATATATTTTATATTATGACTATTTCCATAATAATGAGTGGTTTCATAATAATTAGTGGTTAATTAGTAGTTAATTTGTGTATTTATGGTTACTTAGTAAGTAATTTATGTGCTAGTGGTTAATTTGTGGTTAATTAGAGGTTGATTGGTTAATTAGTTAATTAATGGTTAATTAGTGCATTAGTAGTTAATTCATGTATTAATGGTTAATTAGTAGTTAGTGTACTAGTGGTTAATTAGTGGTTAATTAGTGGTTAATTGGTGGTTAATTAGTGTCTTAGCAGTTAATTAGTGTCTTAGTGATTAATTAGTGTATGAGTGGTTAATTTGTGGTTAATTAGTGTATTAGCAGTTAATTCTTGTATTAGGGGTTAATTATTGTATTTGTGGTTAATTAGTGGTGAATTAGTGTATTAGTGGTTAATTTGTGGTTAATTAGAGTATTGGCAGTTAATTCTTGTATTAGTGATTAATTATGGTATTAGTGGTTAATTAGTGGTTAATTATTGTATTAGTGGTTAATTAGTGGTAAATTTGTGTATTAGTGGTTATTTAGTGGTTAATTAATGTATTAGTGGTTAATTAGTAGTAAATTTGTGTATTAGTGGTTAACTAGTGGTAAAGTATTGTATTAGTGGTTAATTAGTGGTTAATTATTGTATTAGTGGTTAATTAGTGGTTAATTATTGTATTAGTGGTTAATTAGTGGTAAATTTGTATATTATTGGTTAATTAGCATATTAGTTAATTAGTGTATTAGCAATTACTTTGTGTATTAGCAGTTAATTAGTGTATTAGTAAATTAGTGGTTAATTCGTGTATTAGTGGCTAATTAGTGCATTAGTGGTGAATTAGTGTATTATTGGTTAATTAGTGGTTAGTGTACTAGCAGTTAATTAGTGTATTATTGGTTAAAGAAGAAAGAGGCTTTGTAAGCAAGTATACACTAACTGTACTAATCTCTACACACAGACTCTTAAGCATCATGCAATGTCTAAGAGAATTTTTACTATAACGAAGAGTGTATGGTTTTGTGCCTGGTCATGGAGTGAAGTGAGAGGGGAATTTTATACAAGTCACTTTTATACAAGTCTTCTTAATATTAACTTCTCTCTTTCTCTCTGTGTGTCAGCCTCTCTCTGCCATGCATGGGGGCGGAACTGCACGCCTTCGTCGTGACCTGCGTGATGCACTGCCTTACGAGGCTCAGATGATGTCATACCCTCCTGCTGGCTTCAGTGGGCGGGGCAACGATCTGTACTACCAGCCAGAGGCCTTGAGAGCACAGGGGTTGGGCCACGCCGTGCATCGCCTGGAGAACGACCAGAGGCAGGAGCAGGAAGCGGCCTACCTGGCAGGTCTACTGCGCCTCCTGAGCGAGGCAGAGAAAAACGGCCAAGTGAGACCAGAGGAAGAGGAAGAGCAGGTGGAAGGTGACTTCCAGGAGTCGTACCCTCCAGACTATGACGAGACAGAGCAGACAGTGAACATGGCGAAACCCCAGGCACTGCTGGACCCACAGCTCACTGAGGCTCTGCTCAACCGCTACAGGCAGGAGAGGATGCTTCAAGCAGGGCAGGACCGAGACCAGGAGGTGCTCCGGTGAGAAAAATACCTTTTAACATCTTTTAATCTTCAAATACGTTTTTGTTTCTATAGCAACAGCTCGTTCACGGGCACTTGCATGGAGGAGACTCCACATAGTCTAACCCTAACATTAAACGGACTGCATCACATCACCCTGTTGTTGATTTATTTTTCCATAACAGCATGCTCCCAACTCTCTCTCTTGGTACACTCAGAGTCAGTAGTTTGTATCTCACGACTGACTGGTTGGTGATTTGGCTGTAAAGTGAGTCCTAGTGGAAGAAATATATTTTCTGTCGTAAAAAGGATCAATAAAGCATAAATTAAACTGTTCAGCCAGACATTACGGCCTTGAACCACACCTGTATGTTTATGACATGCCTATATCTTTGCAGAAGATAACAAGGCAGTCAGAAAATAGCCTACCAGAGTGGGAAAACACCTTCGTGGTTTTACACTTCTAAATATGATGTTCTGACTGGCTGTAACTAACAAAGATGGCAGACAAAAGCTTAGCTACATACCGAATGACAGAGTGAATAATCCATCAAGCAGTCAGTTTGTATGGGAGAGTATGAAAGAAGAAAAAAATGCTACACAATGATGACCAAATGACTATTTGCTAGTTAGACCAATGTCTGTAGTTGGACAGGAAACAAATGGCTTGTCTCTCCATCGAAGACCTGAGAAGCAGCAATGCTGTAAACATGATGGTGATTTCATCCCGCTGCCAGGATAGTAGTCCCTTTGGACCTGTGATTACCTCAGCTTCCATCAATAAGTATAAGAGGGCTATAATTCAATTCAATTCAATTTTATTAATGTAGCACTCTCAACAAAGCAGCTTTACAAATCTCCGGTAGATTTGGATCTCTAATAAACGAACCAGAGGCGACAGCGATGAGGAAAAACCTCCTGAGACGACGTGAGGAAGAAACTTTGAGGGGAACCAGACTCGAAAGGGAACGCGTCCGACACTAAATAGTGGGATTATAAATCATTATTCTTCTGCAACTGTATATTCTAGAAACAAGCAGTCCTTAGTGTGCTAAAGGGATGTTCAGTATGAACAGACTGTGATGATTTTTTGATTACAGCAGCGGTTCTTAAGTACAGGTCTACAGTATCCAGGTGAGATTATCCTGTTTTGTGGAAAGGCCAGTATCGACTGTATGTTGGCTCATCCGCAGCAGCAGAAGGAAGGATACTATATAGTAATACTGTATTCGATATTGTATGGTAATGGTAATCTTATTTATCCTCAAAGGACAAATTGGTTGCTGAGCTTACTGACTATCATCAACATCAACTGTAAATGGACATAATTTAAAACTTTTACCTCACATATGCATTGTAAACCAACATTTATGTCCTCATCCTCACTCCCGGTACTTTACCCAGGTACCTGGTGGAGAAGGTCCTCTCGAGTCTGGTATCTGAGAACCAGCTGAACCCATCCAACCGCCGAGGCAAATGGGAAGTGGCAGCAGCAGCCAGCATCGGACGTGACAGAGCTACGCCTCCGAGACGAGCTAGGCGCTCTCTGGACTCCGACCCCATTGCCTCCCCTGATGCCGAGGCCTCGCTCCTGCGGGTGAAGCGAGTGGGTGATCAAGACCACGATGATTTTACTGGTCAGAACAACCGGTCTCCCCATGCTGGCCTGCAGAGGATGAAGCGCATCGACACAGATCTGCCTCCACCTGCAAAGAGCAGCCGCAAACGCCGCTCAGTGACCTACGACCCCGAGCTCATCGCTCAGCACATCATCCAGTACCTGAGAAAGTGAGAGAGAGAGCGAGAGGGAAAGAGAAGAAGACAGAAAGATTGCAACAGTTCACATGCTGACAGATATATGCGAGAACTCACTGTTAACTGCTTATGTCTGGCGAACCAATGTATCTGCTTCAGCGCTATAATAAAATCCTAAACACATTCAATTATCTGTTCCACATGCTAATGCATATGAGCAAATCAAATTTTTATTCATGGGTTTGCAGTAGATGCAGTGATACACTTTCAACCTGTCAGTCCTGATAGTTCAGATATTGGGGTTGACATCACTTGAGTTCCACTTGAGTCTCAAGACCAAATTATCCTTAAACCACTTAAATCGATTTTTCTTAATCTGAATCACCATCAGTGAACAGTAAATCATTCCCATTGCTCGGCACACTGGCCATCATCAACACAGTGGATCACACAATATCAGATTAGCACCTTATACTTTTACCTGTTTTATCCTTGAAGGGTCTGGACTTTCCAAGGTCACTAGACCTTTTACTTGGATTGAATAATGCTACACTTTTAGCATGCCAGCAACTATTTTAAAGAAATCCTTTCAATATACGACATCGTTAAAATCCTGGGGTATCCTAGGAGTGCCACAACCCAAAGTCTTTCCTAATAGCAAATGAGTAATGGGCCATCATGGTCCATACTTACCACTTTATCTAGCCCACATAATCCTTGAGGAATGAAACCGATAAATTTATCCCAATTTAGCTGCCAGATCACCACCTTAGCATTCATGAGCTAGCATGTTTAAAGCTGGGTCCAAAATTTTTAGAATTTGTTCCATTTGTGCCATTCCCAAAGCTGTTTTTGGATTGTTTTTGGTTACTTACTATTGAACAATGCGTTTGCCATAACTGGCCCTTATATCCTTAAACCCAACCATATTTGGCTTGATTTACAGCAAAATTAAACCCCAAATTAGCTCTAGTTGTAGGGTTAATTCCAATCAACCCCCTAGCACCAGTCGATTATTGACCAAGGCACTGGGAGACTGACTGAAAGGTTGTGAGTTTAAATCCCAATATCACTATGCTGGCACTGTGTGTGTATATATATATATATATATATATATATATATATATATATATATATATATATATATATATATATATATATGCGCATCCAACCTTTATGGCTTTGATTACTTGGCTGTCTTTCAAGAGCAACTGATGTGTGGGTAGATCTCAGTGTTTTCCCTGGTAAGGGGGGGGGGGGGGGGGGAGATTTTATCCATCAGTGTAATTAATTAGGATTGTCATTTATTTAAACCTGTGATGTGAACTTTATCCAATTTGCCCCATCTGTACCAAAGATACCATCACCCAGTGGATTATCAGCCTTAGATATAAGGAGCTAGATTGAATGGAAGACTGAGTGAAGGACTCTTTTAAACATTTCATTGGACCAAAAATCCAAACAAGAGCCACCAATTACCAAAGTGCTAACTGGTGTTATCCAATTATCATTGAGATAGTTGATCTTTTAAGCGGAACTGTTTATAAAGCAAACACTAGGACAGACACTGTTTTCACTGAAAACTCTTTATTGATCAAACTATGAGATATTTTAATGTAGTAGTAGGAGATTTAATAATGACCACAAAACACCAGAGTTCACACAGGAAAACGTCTTGGCCCTGGCTTTTTCTGTAGCTTTATACAGACAGACTGAACTTAAGCTAGGCTAGGGTTGCTGTGAATGTTGTCCATTAGATTATTATTTAAACATATCAAATTTCAGTCAACTCAATGTATCAGTCAATGAGCCCTGAAATAGCAGAGCTATTTTAAGACCTCAGACTTTGGCAGTGCAACACAGCAAAATTTCCAGCACTGAGTTAAACTCTTTGGGTCTCTGCTCTCTTTCTGATCTCGTGTTCGGACAGCGTTCGTCCTGTGTGTATTACTGAAACCTACTCTCGCTGTGGAAGAGTCAGTCGCTGTTGTTCTGCTTCCTTTTGCTTCTCCAGTGGCTTTAGTACATTAATGTGCCAAAAAAAAATTTTACAAAATGATGACGCTGGCTGTTTTACACATCACCTCTCCTCTGGAGTTCCCTCTCTGATTACTCTATGTGAGAACATGTGCAAGAAACCGTGTTTTAAATCATAATTATACGTGTGGGTTTTTTTTGTTGTTGTTGTTGTTTCCTTATCTGTGTGGTTATGAAATCTTAATCTTATTAATCTTATGCATCTGTGAGTAGCCGGTGGGATTGTAAAATAAAACGAGAAAAAAATGGTCGTTACAATAAAGAAAAAAATTGGATGTCGATATCAAAATCTTGAGTCAGTTCTTTGTTTCTCTGTACTCGTCGTTCACGTTAGAGCTCGATATTTGCTCACGCACTGTGTTGCTTATGCGACGTGTAATAAATGTTCATTGCAATGCCTGAAGACACTAAGAATGATGTAATTCCTCTTTTAATTGCCAAAGATGAATATTCATTAATCACCTTGTATGTGTTATTAAGATGTTGTGATTAACGCTATTAAAACCTCTAAAAATAATAATAATAATAATAATAATAATAATAATAATAATAATAATAATAAACTATATTTAATCATTTAACTTTCAGATATAGAAATAATTTTTTAAAAATGTAACCTGCTCTTTAATCAAAATCCTATCCAGAGTTATGTTTTTTTCCCCCTTAAATTAAGGCCTTATTGTTGGTATTGCTTCATCTGTTCTATATTTATCTTAAATAACGCAGACTAATGAGAACATGAAGAAACCTAAAATTCACACCACACAGTGGCACCAGACAAGGAGAGAATACATTTGATGGTCTCGATACAGGACAATGTGGAGAATTAACAGAAAAAGTAAGTAATATCTACGATGACATCCGCTTGCTAATCAGGAGGCGCCAGAGAATGAAAAACAAGTGTCCTTGTATTTCCCTGCCTCCACTAACAGCTGGAGAAGTCATCGGTTGCGGTTGCCAGGCGACCGTCTCTAGTTTCTATGCGCAGTTTTTATGTAAGCGTCGGGGACATGATGTCATGCTGTGGGGGAGGAGGAAGTGAGGTTTTCTCATGTCGTCTGTTTTTCTCCAGCTTTCCGATGAGGACAGAGAGACCTGCCCCAGATTAAAGGAGTCTAATGAAGAAAGATGAAAGTACATGGGGGGTAGAAATAAAAGAGAAAGCTAGAAACATGAAAATATCAAGGAAGACGTTAAAGAATATCAAAGCAAGGACAGCGGTGCTTTATCAGGGACTCCTAGCATATAGGTCTCTTAGTATACAATTTTTATGAAAGGGGCCACTATAGGATGCTGTCTGAGTGTCAGATCAATGGTGGTCTTCAGTGCGGTCTTTTTGTTCATTGATGGAGTCAGGGTGGGGCTGACAGATTATTTACACCATCAGATGAGCTACAGTCACAACAATATGTGATCACCTGAAAGATTAACACGTGGGGAAAAAAATGTGTAAACAAAACGCATGAAAAGAAATAATAATAATAATAATAATATGTGAACGTAAATGAATCGTGTGGGGAAATCAGGTGTGAAAATGAATCATGTTGAAAAAAAATCCCGTGAAAACGAATCATGTGGAACATAGATGAATCTCGGATAATCGCATTCGAAAACAAATGAATCGTGTGGAAAGTCAAAAATCGTGGCTAATCACATGTCCAAATAAACGATTCATGGATAATGACGTCCAAATAAATTTAATCATGTGGAAAAAATTAAAATCACATGAAAATAAATGAATCATACATTAAAAAAAAATGATTCATGAATCCTTTGAAAAAAAAAAGTAATAAATCATTTGAAAAATCACGCGAAAATAAACGAGTCATGTGGAAAGATTCCATATAAAAATAAATCATGTGGTAAAACATTACAATAGAAGACCGTGGGGAAAAAATTGAATGTGAAAATAAACGAATCATGTGATTATTCACATATAAACTTCATGTGACTTCTATAAGGGTACACCGTATGTGAATGGCCAATGTTTATTCAGTTGTACCTAATAAACTGGCAACTTATTTTATCTTAACACCCGTACCTGTAGTATCGCTTCATCCCCAGGCTACGCTTCCAGTAACAATCCGGTCACTGAGGAAAACAGGAGAGATCTTTGCTCTAATTTAACTCTACTTTTACTTTTTAACTCGTATTCAGTAAAGTTTGATGAATGTCCTGTTTTACCGTCACCATCCTTGGCGTCATCTGGGAGCAGTGCATCCTGTCGGTTGCCCAGGACGAAGGCAAGTGTGGCGAGGATCCCGGCGTCCAGCACTCCCAGCATGGCCAGTACGTAGGCCCAGTGCACGGAACAGTTCCCTGGAGAGAAACTCTCAACGCTGTCTCCACACAGTGCACGCATCTCAGCACACTCCCACGAGTCTGGGAAGAGCACGCAGGCCAGCGCCAGACAGAAACCTGCAGCACAGAGTTGGATGAAGCATATAAGCCTTCTGTTCTGGTTTTTTTCCTTGCTTGGTTTCTAAAAACATGAAAACATGTTGGTTTTTCCCCCTCGTAGGTTTATGCATTGTGGTAATGCTTTAAAAGACTGTCCAATAACTCACAGGGACTCAGCAGGAATGAATGAATAGTTCACACCTAAGTCATTAAGTACTAATAAATACTGGGTAACTGCTCAGTGAGTAATAATGAAGTAATACTTTGGTAGTTCTTTATGAACTCAGTCCTATACTTATACACGCATATATGTATATGTATATCTCCTGGAGAACTACCTAGTTATTAAAATTGAGCAGGTTTGCCAGGGGGATCAGTTAAACAAAATGTCTACGACCAGGCTTGGGGAGTAACGGAGTACATGTAACGGCGTTACGTAATCAGGACACAAAAAAACCGGTACCGGTAATTCGTTACAGTTACGTCAAAAAACAAAGTAATCAGAAGACAGGAATGTTTTGTATTTTTAAAAAAATTGTAAAAAAAAAAAAAAAAAAAAAACAGGATTACAATTTTTTTTTCTTTTAAAACCAAAGAAATGAATCTTTTGACATGACACAATGTAGACAGCTGCATGATTATAGTTCTGGTTCTCTCTTGCAAATGCATTTATTTAGTTTATTAAAACAAATCCAAACACTGAACATGATGTTTTTAAGCTCGAAAATAAGCTCAAAATAAAAGTATTTTAGATCATATTGCTTTTCTCTTGACTTCATTTACATACGTGACCTTGAAGTCATCCAAAAATAATCCGATTACATTACTTTCATGTTGTGATACTTGGATTACGTTACTGATGGCATGTTTTATGAAGTCATTTGTAACTGTAACGGAATACATTTTTAAAGTAACCCTCCCGACCCTGTGTACGGCTATCAAGATCTTGTTTTAAAGCAAATAACCTGAGTTAACTCTAACCAATTTCAGCAAACACTGGCTAGAGCAAACAAACGGAAATTGTAAAGGCAGACAGTGTGTCTATGATGTGGGATTACGATGGCTTCTTTGGTGGACATACTCAAAAGTTTTCCAATGAACCGACAAGTCAGTGCTCTTACCAGCGGTGAGCTGTAGCCAGGCACAGATCTTGTACACGGTTGCGGCGTTGCAGAAGCGAAACAGACACAGACAGCCCACGCTGACCCAGACCATGGTGAGGGAGATGCACACCAGCACAGCCGGTGACTGGAAGGCTGGAATCGGGGTCAGCGTATGTAGGGAGCCTGTGCACTCCGGCACTGGCCAGTCTGACTCCACACACACCTCGAACAGGCCCAGCGTACCAGTCTGAGGTGGCGCCTTTCCACCGACACTGCTGGCTGGATAACGGAGCTCACGCGTGCCCACCCAGGACGGCTGAACGAGGATGACCACCTCGATGACTGCGAAGCAGAGCGTGCAAATGGCCCACAAGACACCCATAGCCCGCGCACTCCGGACGAACTCTGTCTGGTAGAGGCGTGCCACCTCCGCCGCATGGGGCTGCATGACTGCTGCAAAAGCAGAGCTAAATACGGTGCATTATGTTTTAAATTAAACTCTGATACTTGCAGGTATTACGCAGAATATGCAGTTATGCATGATCACCAACCATACCCCTAGAGATCTACATTTCTACAAAACTCAGCTCCAGCGCTCCAAATAATTCATCGCCTACAAATCCAAGGTAGGCCTTTATGGATTTGTGCTGGAAATTAATTCTGTAGGAAGGCAGATGCACGGTGCTTGACTTGAAAAAAAATCTTAACGTTGCTTAATGTACAAAAACAACGAGAAATCTTATAAAGATTAAAGACTTATCAATCTTATAAGTGCATTCGGCCATTGTTTTGATTCTGTCGATTGAGTCATTTTTCATCACAGAACTCTTAAGGTCCAATCGTTGTTCCAAAGATGACCGTTCAGCTGTTTTAATATACAAAAAAATATGTTAAAAAATCAGATTAGAAAATGTCATTGGATCCACCAAAAAACAGAGCAGAGAAAAAAAGTGTAGTGAACTTCAGCAGATATTATTGCAGACATTATTTTTGTATGTCAATACAGCAATCTAAATCGTGACTGAAAATGTTAACACCCTATAATAGAGAATAAAGCATGAAGCTTTATAAAGCGTAAAGCATTTCCTTCTTAACACTGCACCTGTGATGAGAGGAATGACAATAAAGCCTACTGCACTTTGACCCTATCTTTAACAATATATATATATATATATATATATATATATATATATATATATATATATATATATATATATATAAAATCAGTGCTGAAAAGCACTGTTCCAGCTGAAGGCTAATTTCTGGGCCAGAAAAAATTTAGACAGAAGTCTGAAATGAAACAAACAGAGAGACTGATTGTGTTGCAATGCTGTGAATAATAGTTTTTTAAACATATATTTAAAACAGTATAATAATTATACTATTAGGACCACTTCTAAAAATGACTAACAGCACCTTTAACAGCATTTCAGTTGTAGCTCAGCTTGGGCTTCAAACATGGCTTAGAACAAAGCAGAATATTCATGCATTTCTTTTTCTCCTGAAGATATACTGCTATACAAACTCTGCAGTACCGATAATAAATGTATTATTCAGCTGGAAAGCTGGTCTTTGCAGAGCTGTGAAGTCTGAAAGCACAGCACACGGCCTCAGGAGCGAGAGCTCTTAGAGAATCCAGTCATAACAGCCTCAAACAATGCAGTGAAAACAGCAGCACAGCGGGGGCTTAATGACAGGGAGAGACTCATGAGGATGTTTTCAGACACGGCTAGATGAGAGAGCGCGAGAGAGAGAGAGATGATGATGATGATGCTCACAGAAAGGATAAAAAACAATCAGGATCTGCATGCTAAGACAAATGAGCAGAGAGGAACGAGATGAGAGCATGGGATGATGGAGATCACCTCTCTTCTCCTCAGGCTGGTCGTCTGCGACACTCTGTCCTTCAGCAGGAAGCAAAAAAACATCAAAATTCAATTACCGAGATCTGCATTATCGGCAAGTGAGGGAGCAAGACGGGGGGGGGAAAAACGAGATTCTCTCCTCCTCCCCGTGGGGTTATGGTGGCAATGATGCACGACATTAACAGCAGGCCAACACCAATAGCAAGCGATGTTCCTGCAACACGTACTGAGGGAGGGGTGATGAGGACGAGTCAGGAGGGATGGAGGCATGGAAGGAGGGGGAGAGAAACAGAAAGAGCGCGTGATGCTTTTATACTCTGAGAAGAGGATTTCAGACAGAGTACTGGTGCAGGGAAAAATAAATCCTCCTGTCAGAGGAAAGAGGGAGGAATAAAACAGACGACCAGAGCAGCGTCAGTATCCTCCAGGAGGGAAAAGGAGAAAGAGAAAAACAGAGAAGGTAAAGAACGAGAAGGGAAGGAAAGAATGGAAAACATTTGTTATATTAAACCAGGGATGTCCAATCTTATCCGGAAAGGTCCGGTGTGGGTGCAGGTTTTCATTCCAACCAAGCAGAAGCCACACCTGAGTCTATTGGAAGCCAAGATCGACTGATTAAACAGGTGGAATCAGGTGTGGCTCCTGCTTGGTTGGAATGAAAACTTGCACCCACACCGGACCTTTCCGGATAAAATTGGACACCTATGTCTTAAACTATAAAAAGCTTACTAATTACCCATTAAGACATAATGAGGGAAGCTGTTATATGCCGCCATGAGTCACCATCATAGTTTACGTCCAATGACAAAGATGCCATGTTATCATGACCAAATGATTTCAAGATATCCATGGCATCAGGGCTGTTTCTCTTCATATGCAGTTCCATGTCGCTCCTCCCTTTACCTGTGCAATGTTTCCTGTGCCACACAAACCAGAAGTATATCATCTTCACCACCATGATTAATAATTAACAAGATATACTTTTCATCAAATGCTTCTCCTTCATTTTTCCAAACATACCACTGGTGATGGTAGTGACCGCTCCATCCTTACTTCATCAGTCCATAGAAAGTTCCAAAATGCCTCTGGCTTATCTAGATAACGTTTGCATGTATCAGACGTTCACTTTTGTGACGAGGTTGCACGTAAAGTGTCTCTTCTGATGACTCTTCCATGCAGACCATATATGTACAAGCAGCGCTGCACTGTGTCAGCTAAACCTTCCTGCAGGTCTTTAGTGTCATATGGTGGTTTTGCTTTGCTTTTCTTGCCAGCATACTATATGAGCCGTTTCAGATCTTGCCTTGACTTCCACAGTTCCCCCCGAACTGCTAATTCTTAATGACATTTCGGACAGTGCAAATTGCTACCTGGAAGCACTTCTTTTCACAGCCTTCCTTTGCTTGCAGATCCTCAGTCAGCTGATTAGAGGAACCCATGGGTTGTCGAGTGTTAGCACACGGTTTGAAGAGTCAGAGAATTTATTACGCTCTGGAATAGTTATTCATAATGACAATTCTTGGCCTGCCAAACGAGTTCTAATGAGTCAATTAAGGCCTAACGAGTTAATTAAAGTTCTGAGACTCTGATTCTGGAACGGGTGTCCAAACATTTGATAATTCATTTTTTTTCTATTTTGTAAGTTCATCAAATATAAAAAGTAACTGCGCATTAACATTTCTTGAAAGTATGTATTTTTTTAAAAAATAGTTTGCTACAGAGTTTATTTCCTTTTTTTTTTTTTTTTATAACTAATTATATATATATATATATAATTTATATATGTTACATTTTGAACATGATATTCGGTGTAAATTGTTATTATTTTGTCTTCTGGAAAATAGTAAATGAAAAAAAAAAAAAGATCTTTAAACAAAATAATTTACACCGTTCATCCTGTTTAAAAGTTTACACCCCCTGGCTCTTAATATATCGTGTTGCCTTCTTGAGCTTCAGTGAACGTTTGCACCTTTTTTAATAGCCGTGTACGAGTCCCTCAGTCGTGCTCGGTGTGAAAAGATGGATTTAAACTCAACGTCGTATGGCCGTTGTTGGAAAGGAATCAAATATGTAGAAGATGCTTGAAAAGTAAAGAACGTGCAGGACCTGGAGGATTTATTCTGAAGAACAGTGGGTAGTTTAACTGCTCAGGACAAACAAGGGACTCGTGAAGAACTATCACAAAACATAAAAACATCATGTCGTTGATTATCCATGTAACAACACTCGGTATTAACAATCGAGCGTGTGTAAACTGGTTAATTTATGCAAATTCAGTATTATTGTGGACTATATGCATGTAAACATCTGTTATGTCAAATAGCTTATTCAGGGCTCTAAATAAACAACAAAATGCAATTTCTATGATCCCTCTTATTTTTTGAATTATTAACATTTTGTGTATATAAAGCGTATGTAAAATTGCGACCTCAATGTCATTTAAATTTTTGGACATGTGGACATTTTTGTTTTTGCTCAAGAAAGACGCAAAAAAAAAAAAAAAAAAAAAAACCCACACAAAATAATTCTTCACCTTTAAAGTGTATTGATCTAACAAAGTTTACAAAAGCTTAACTTTTAACTTATAATACAGATACAGAATTTGTTCAAAGAAGAACACAAGTGAGAAGTTAACAAAACAGAACAAAAGAACAGTGAAATTTACAGAGTTGAACCATCAGAACTACTTTTTGTTTGAGGAAACTCTGGTATTTATTGCTTGCGAGTTATATGAAGTAATACGTTTTTGGTCATGTGCCTGTAAATAGTCCTCAAACAGAGACAAGATTAAGTGAGATTAAGAGTGTGCTCAAAGATCTGGCGCTGAAATTCAGACACCTGGCTGGTGTTCGTGCCGATACGACCCGCCGGCGAACAACCTTCTTCTTTTATTCGTTATTAAAACCTTGTTCGCGAGCTGCTTCGTTATTCACTATCAGTATTAGAAGGATTAGAAAACTGGTTCTGTGCTGTTTCTATGAAGAATAAATAAAGAGTGGAGCGATTCTGTGAAATGAGTGCTGGCACGAAAGCAGCGCAGGGGAAATGTGTGGTTTGACGGACACGGTGTAATTAGCACAGGTTGATGAGTTCGGTTCTGCTGCAGAGAGGAGGACGCGGATGAGTTTGGATCGAGTTCGGAAATGAAGATGAGCGTTCAGTGTGAAAACAGTTCCTCACACACGCTCGACTGCGTTATGTAATGCCAGTCTGTTACTTCCTCATGCATGCATGCACACACACACACACACACACATCCCTCTTGGTTGCCTGCACAGGAATCTTCTCATCTTCAGTGCTAGATTAGTTGATGGGGGGAATCTCCTCCCCAAACTTAGCAAGATGAGCAGCATTCTTTGCTTCATACAGCACCTACACAGAGACAGAGAGAGAGAGAGAGAGAGAGAGAGAGAGATGGGGAAAGGGAGAGAGACAGAGAGAAATGGAGAGAGAGAGACAGAGTGAGGGACAGTGAGGGAGAGAGAGAGAGAGAGAGACGGAGACATGGAGACAGAGAGTGAGAGAAAGACAGAGAGGGACAGCCAGAGGAACAGAGAGGAAGAGAGATAGAGAAAGAGAGACGAAGAGAGCGAGAGAGTTAGAGAAACAGAGAGAGAGCGAGAGCGAGAGAGAGACAGGGTGAGGGAGAGACAAAGAGACAGAGTTAGAGAAACAGAGAGAGAGAGACAGCGTGAGAGAGAGAGGGACAGAGAGAGGGAGAGAGCAAGATGGAGAAGAGAGAGAAAGAGGGACAGAGAGAGAGACAGAGATAGAGAAACAGAGAGTGAGAGAGAGACAGATATGGAGATAGAGAAACAGAGAGAGCGAGAGGTGGGGAGAGAGAGAGGGACAGAGAGAGAGAAAAAGAGAGAGACAGAAAGACAGAGATAGAGAAAGAGAGAAAGGGAGAGACAGAAAGAGACAGCGAACGAGAGAGAGAGAGAGAGAGAGAGAGAGAGAGCTGTATATAAAGCTGTATAATATGAGGACTCATAAACATGTTCAGAAGTGAAGCGCGCTGATTTGAACTGTATTATACGGCACTGTGTGAAGATCAGAGCTCATATGCACCCACCTTGTTGTGCACGTAGGACTCGCAGGAGTAGCACCACACTGATAGATCAGCAAAGCTCAGGACCAGAGGGTGAGAGGACAGCTGACCGTGGGCCACCATGTGCTCGTTCACAAAACGCCCACACAACACCTGCACAAAGACGAAACACACCCACACACACACACACACACACACACACACACACACACACACACACACGAACGACATCGCACTGTGCACTGCGGATAATTCTGCTTCACCCGTTCATCCGTTTATAAAAATCAACAACTGATACCACGATCACATTCAAATCTGCTTTATGTCAAGACCAGACCACGTCATAGTAAACAGTCTTGCTGGGGTTTTTTTTTTTTTAAATTACTTTATAATCTACCACTATATGTGCTTTTGTGCAGAAAACTCTGGCTCTAATAAACAGACAAAATAAGTGTGTACACATTTAAACGATAATTCTAATATTTCAATTGTTGGATTAGGTTCATAAAATAAACCAGTACTGAGGATATGAGAGGATTTTTGTTTTACAGTCAGAGGGTTCACTGGCAGGTATTCAGCTATTCGATTCACCATTTCAGCAGCCTGAAACACTATTTCAAGTATTCGTTATGGTTTGAAACATTGCGCTGCTGCCATGTGACTGGCCGCCTGGATAACTCTAGGTGCACAGGTGTTCCTTTTATAGTGGCCGGTGATTATATATCTGAATAATTCATAATAATTAAGCAGAAGGCTCGTTCAGTACTACTTAATAATGTTTACTAAAGGCACTGGCATTTCGATCTCTCTCCTACAGCACTGTCCTGTGATGAGCACCTTATAGCAGCAGAGGCAGATCCAGTTCTCCGTCTCGGCGCCGCACTCCTCGCACGGCCGGAACACGTCGATGCCCCCTGCTGGCACCGCACGCACTGACTCCAAGTGTGGGCACCACGCCAAAGGGTCCACTACGTACATCGTATCCTAGAAGGAGACGCGACAAGATGAGATCCTGGGATGCAGCAACAACATGGGTGACGTTACACACGAGTCACATGGCAAATCAGACACGGTGTAGGACAAGAGGAACGTTAACCACAACGCTCAGTATATCATTTTATACTGATTTTTCCAGCATCCCTGTTACCACTCAAAAAAATGCTTTATTCCTCTTATACTAAAAGCATTTTGCACACTCATTACCCATGGTACTTTTTTTTTTATCCATTTACAGTTACATTTAGCATTGTGGAACCTGTTAAACAAGTTCGCTTCTTCTATCACTTACATTACCAGCCTCTCTTTTTTGCATTCTTAAAATTAATAAGACAAAAAGAACCGCAGCTTGTCATTGTACTACATTACCCATCAGCCCCAGCACGTCACATGACCATGCTCACACGTCCCACTGATCACTCACACCTGTTCTGTGTTACCCCTAATACGCACCCCTATTTAAGTTCTGGTTTCTATGCGTTCCAGTGTCAAGCTCTTTGTTGTCGTGTGTGTGTTTATGGGTTTTTGTTTTCATAGTCTTAGCTGGTTTATCTGTACTTCTCACGACAAATAATCTGCGCTCGCACCCGCCTTCGCCTCCCGATCGTGACGATCACCCACCGTATCACTGGTTACAGCTTCTAAATCTGTCCCTGTCAAGAAGCTATCATATATCAGAAGTCCCCGTGTAAGCTGTTACTATAAAAACAATAACGTTTTAGAACGAAGGCATTCATTTAAACCTTTGTAACCGGATACTACTTTAAGAGCTGCCATTACAGAAACTTAAGCAGATTCGAGATCTCAGCAGCGCTGTTGTGTAACGAACCACTCGAGCACTTTCCGATTTATTTTTTTTAAACATACCATGAAAAGTTAAACAACTCGACTTACAGACATCCTGACTCGTCCAAACGCTCTGCTCTGTACAAGAACAGCAGTATAGCGTCACTGCTCACTGTCCTCTACTGTCTATCCTACAGACATCCACGTCCATATATACCATTTCCTAACGCCTTCTGGAGCAAACAGAGCCCCTAGGAATTGTTCTGGCTGGGTCTTTGTAGTGTAACACACACGGCGATTGTGGACAAAGCTAACTAAAGCCCTCGAAATGAACCCACTGACAATTGCTTTTGAGTTCTGCGATTCACCCGAAACGCAACGTCAGCAGGAATTCGAGTTGTTTATCCTCTCGATCCTCGAAGTGCCTCGCAGGCATCTAGTGCAGCGCTTTCCAGCCAGTGTACCGTAAGGTATTTTCAAATGTGCGTTTGGAAAAAAATGCCTAAATATCGATAACATGTAATAAAACCAAACAGTTCTTCATCATCAACCGATTTATGTGCTCTCACATGATCGTGTAAACGCAGCTACGGTACACAATCCCTGTTGCCAGTGTAGAAATCGATTCTTTTCCAATATCAGCACATCCTGAAGTGTTTTGCTGGCAGGCAATCCTATATAGTATATGATGATACATATTGTTTATCATTCAAATAGTCTTTAAACCAGCCCCAGCAGATGGCTGGTTGTTGACTGGATGAATGAATCAATTTATCCACTGACTGATTCACTCTTTCTTTCATGGAAAAAAAAAAAACCTCGGGAATCACTACTGACGTCAAATTTCCACGTGAAACCTTCTGATATATTATTGAAACAATTCAATTCAGTAAGATGATAAACTGCGCATTGATGGGCAGTTACTGGGTGTGCTGTGAGCGATTTATAAAGAATAACGGCGTAAATGAAGTGCATAGAAACAGAGAGATCTGAAAAAAAAACCTGTGACTTCCGGAAGAGTAAAACCGCGACCGAAACTTGTCACGGATATGTGAAATTACTCGTCGAGTTTAACACGAATGAAAGGCAACGAGACGTGTCAAAAATAAGCTTCGACGATTTTAATACCTGCCCTTCGGTCGTGTTAATTCACACACGTAATTGTTGCTCCCAAAGACTGCGATAAATCACGATGTAGGAGCTAAATGAATCCGATTTTTTTAACCACCGTTTTTCCTCAGATTGCACACGGGTTAGTGCAAACGCTCAAAATGGACAACACCCGATCATCCGCAGACCCTGTTAGTGAATCGTCTCACGTGGGGTTTTTTTTTCCCGATTACCTTAATAATAAATCATCCGTTTTACATGTTCAAGCGCACATCACAAACTCGTGCACTTTTAACTGGTAAAACCTGAAAATAAACTGGAAATCTTAAGGAAAATCCTTGTTAATTAAGCAGTAGATAACACACAGGGGCCGAAAACTTTTCATCACCACCCGGGGAGAGATATCGTACCCCGGCCATGTCCACGGCGCCACACACGAGCTCGAAGACGGATTTCTTCGTGTAACCACACGCTCCCTCCAGCGCAGGACTCTCCTGATCACACACTGCCCCGGCGTCCGATTCTTCCGCCTGTGGTTCTGACTGCAAGGCGTGAAAACAGAAGCCATGAAGAAATGAACACATCCCGCATCAACTCAACTTTCTAAATTAAGTTTACCCTTTAAAAACGGAATGGCGGTGCTGTTTACCTGTTCCTCCTGTTTGCTGGGCGCGGACTCGGCTTTTACATCACCGTCTACTATACCGCTTTCTATCACGGGGACAGGCGACACCTCCTGCACTTCTGTGGAGTCCCTCTGTGGGCTGGGCTTCACTTTAGGTCTAGCCCCGCCCACTGGGACAGAGGCGGGGCTGGAACTGGCAGATATGGTAGATGTGCTGAGGTCCAGACAGCGCAGGCCTTGAGTGAGCTCGTCTAGCCCCGAGTCCTCCTGATCAGTAGTTGGAGATGCTGGTGAAATTGGCACAGCGGTGCGTTGGTGCTGCTGCTGAGGGGTGACCTGAGGAGGAGAATTTTTGTCTTTTCCTGCTGGTGTGTGCTTGGTCTTGGGTTTAGGAGAAGGCAAGGACAAACGCAGAGACTCTGGAACTGAGAAAGAATAAAACAGAGAGGCGAATAAAGTGTTTTGTTGGTGAATTAGTCTTACATTTTGCCCTTTATGGTCTCGGCCTCACTCTGTATTCTGAGAGATCTCCAGTAGGGGGCGTGTGCTCGCAGGACGTTGTTGATGCTAATGGAAGCGCTGGGGTGTGGAGGGGGCAGGGGAGGCAGCAGCGGGGGCGTGTCACCCAGGAGCATGCTGGTGCACATGGCCATGGATGTGGAGATGGACGTGAGGTTATAACCTCCCTATTTGAAAAAGGAGACAAGACACACTGCTTAAATTGAGTTTATACGATCAAAAATATACGTCCAGGTGCAAAACAAAGCTGCTCGAGCATGATTAGTCCGACTAATGAGATTTTGTTTTTATGTTTTTAGTGTCCCCGTCACTATACTGGGGCATTAAGACCCACACGGACCACAGGGTGAGTGTATACTACATATACACATTGCAAAGTCGGTAATTACTGAGGCTATAAAGGATTCAGTGCCACGGAACAGATCTGAGTACTGAAAACGAACTGTTTGAGTACATTTCAATAGAAAAAATCCAGGATCAGATTTGAGACGTGGACTCACGCGGCGTTTTGTGGAGAAAGCACTAAACCGTCACTCACCTCTAAAATGACAAGCACTCGTCCTGCTGCTAGACTCAGCAGCTGGTGTGTGAGGTGGGCGTAGCACTCCGGGGTCACCTGGTACTTCCCTAACGGATCACCCCGAGCGGCGTCAAACCCGGCCGACACCAGCACCAGCTCCGGAGCAAACTGCAGCAACCCGCGAAACAGGAATCAGAACTTCTTTAAAACGCAATTGATTAAGATGCGATCGAGATATGTTTGCACGTGTGTGTGTGTGTGTGTTCACCTCTCGTGCTATCGGCATCACCACATGGTGGAAGGCTGCTAGATATTCCGGGTCGCCCATCTTGGCTCTGCTCCAGGGAATGTTGACGTTGTATCCCGTGCCTTTCCCTCGGCCCACTTTATCGTAATCGGCGTCTTCTGAGCAGGGGAAGAATGTGCCTTCATCATAGCGATGGAGAGAGATGTAGAGCACACTGCAAGGAAAACGGTGCGGTCAAGTCTAGCTACTGATTTTTCACACACACACACACACACACACACACACTACACCTCATGGGACTTCTCATCTCACCTCCTTATTTTAGAACTCGTACACACAAACAACAATTCTCATACTGCACAATACTGCACAATGTGTGTGTGTGTGTGGACAAAAATAATACAAGTAAAGAATGAGTGTGTCTAAACTTTTGACCGGTAGCGTATGTGTAAATGTTTTATAGGCCAGTCTGATTTATAGGCCAATCCCTCCAGATTTATGTACAATGTGTAGTTAGCTGATTTTTTTACCCCCCATACTCACATGAATATTAATAAACGCACAACACCATTAAATTACCAAGAACATTCCAGGCACATTTGATTTATATTTACATTTATTGACGGCACGTGAAGTCACAACCAACAAAGCGCCGACGAAACCGTGAAAGAGCGCCTCCTAAGCACGGCATGCGCTAAAGCTTCCAGTAATGCAGCTCAGCCATCGCGGTGCATCGTATACCACTAACTCCTTTCATAGGGTGCCGTTACTTAATGTCTTAATTGAATAGCTAGTCTTATTCGTTTGAAATTCTGGGTTTGTTTTGGATAGTTTTCTTTTAAAGACATTAATATGAAACACATAAATTTCACACAAATTAAATTCATGCAACTTAAATAAATAAAGTGATACGAATATATATATATATTTTTTCCAAACGAACTAGATTTTCATCAATACTGTGTTAACGATCCTGCATGCGTGTTACGAATGAATTTGTTGCGTTGCCCAATGTGTGGGCATTACTTACTGTACTGGGAATTCTTCCTAAGGCTCTGAAGCATGACTACTTAGTGAAGCACTAAATCGTGAATAATGTGCAGTTCTGCTCACTTGACTTGTTGCTTAACATTTGCACACGTACAACAGAAGTACCAGGGGTCTGATACAAGACCAGAATCCTTCCCCACCTGTCATCATCCTCAAAGATGTGTTGTGTGCCGTTGCCATGGTGCACGTCCCAGTCGAGGATGAGGACGCGCAGGGCGTTGTGGGTAATGCTCTGAGCATAGCGGGCGGTCAGGGCAGCCGTGTTGAAGAAGCAGAATCCGCAGGCGGTGTCTCTCTCTGCGTGATGCCCAGGGGGGCGTACGATAGCCACACCGTTCCTCACCTACACACGAACGCAGGACACACAGACGTAAGCCACGAGAGGCAAGATCAGAGGAACTAAACCATTTCACACACCGATGTCCTGCTCTGAAACTCTCAATACCGTCAGTATTCTTCCAATATAAACAGTCAGCTCCAGAATTATTGAAAATAACAATAATAATAATGTATATACACTCACACATAAACAGCAATTTAATAGGAACGCCTGTTCATATCGAACGTCGGAACACGGGAAAATGTGATCTCAATGACTCAATGGCTTTCAGAAACAGCTGATCTCATGAGACTTCCTCTAGAGTTTACACGGAATAGTGCAAAAAACGCAGAAATGCCTGGTTCAAGAGAGAGGGGTCAGAGGAGAATGGCCAGACATGTTCAGGCCGACAGGAAGTCCATCGTAACGGAAACAACCAGTCTTTTCCAATCTTCAACCATCCAGTTTAAGTGATCTTGTGGCCACTGTAGTTTACATATATACTATATTGCTGCTCTGTGTGTGTGTGTGTGTGTGAGTGAGTGGTGAGTTAGTGAGAGAGACCCACCTGACCAGTGAGGATGGACTGAGCTACACTGAAACATGCTCCAGCTGCCAGCAGTGCACACTTATAGCTCTCTTTACTGATGTAGATGGAGTTATATTCGTCTCCGAGCCTGTTCAGGTCTCTGGGCTTCATCTGCTCGGTGCTCTTTATCGTAGCGATGTGCTCTGATCTGATCAAAAGAAAGAGAGCGAGAAAAAAAAATGGAGTGTGAGAGGAAAAGAAATACGTCCAAAAAGACATGAGCAAAGACGGACACTTTGTGTACTCGGTCTTTTTTCCTGCATTTATTCAATTTCTCATGTTTTACCCGTGACAAAGTGCGAGCTCGTCCTCTGTGGCTAAACGAGCCGGTATCCGCTGGCAACGGTCCACGAGTCCCAAATCCTCATGGTGGGAGAAGATCCGGAAGATTCTCTGAGGGAGCTCAACGTGATGGCTGAAGGGGTGGATACACACATATGCACACCATACTCATTTTTTTTATTGATATAGCAATATATATATATATATATATATATATATATATATATATATATATATATATATATATATATATAAAAATATAAAAATATATAAATATAAAGAGTGTGTTTTCTCACCTGTCCCACATGTTGTGATGCTCCATCATACGCTCGTCATAAACGAGTCCGGTAACTTTCACGGAAGATTCCAATTTCTCCACACATACGGCTGAGGGTAAGGGCTCTGCCTCGGATAGAGGGCCTCCCTCTGAGGGGAAACACACACAAACACACACACATATATATACACAGAGCAATGAGAAGTTCCATCTACACAGCTCTGACTGAGGTAATGTACAAAATGGTGAGAAAACAAAAACTGTATTCATTCAGTGTGTCTCGTACAAGCATACAGTAAAAACTATATCGGTGTACAATTACTGGCCATACAGCTCATCTATTGCTAAATTGGTTTTTAAGCACTACTGACTGCTTTATTATTGTTAGTGCACCTTGAGAGCTCATCTTTTGACATGTACAGTGTTTTAGTTGTGCTCTAGCATTCATAACAGTCATAACAACGCTTTTAGCGGTCCTAGCAAGTATCAGCTAACTAGCCTAGCTTGCTTTATAGATTAGATTTAGCATTATCAATAATAAACATAAGCTAAAGACGTAAAGGTGTAGGTAAAGGTAAAGGTTTAAAGGTGTAACTCCGATGATGAGGAGCTTGTTTGCCTCCGAATTTGAGCTGCTTGTGTGACTTATCTGTATGCGGCCCCAGTTAAAGTGGAACGTCCCAAATATTCGCAATTCAACATGTCGTAAAATATATGCTACGACCTGTTTGGTCACTTCTGTGAAAAGTGTGAAAGCAGTCTAACTGCAGTTGGCTGGAGATTTTCACTTCATGGACTATTTCCCAAACCGGCAGCGACACTGAGGTGTTTAAATCCTCGGTAAACACGGCTGTACCTGATACATTTCTAGCAGCACCGCACGTTCTACCATGTCAGTGTCACTGCTGTGCTGAGAACGAACCAACACCCACATAATATCCGCTTATTGATGGTCATCTGGTGGTAATTTTCCAGTATGAGTCTTCTATAACTGACAAAACTGACAGCTTGTAGTAAACGTACTGTAAATGTAGACTGGTTCAGACTTACCCAGAGTCTGCAGGCTGGTCCAAAACGGATACAGAGCAGAAACTGTCTTAGAGATGGACTTTAGAGCACTGGAACAGACAAGCGCAAAGAGAAATGAAGCACGGTGGTGGAGGCATTATGTGTTGTAGAGAAAGAACAAGGTGATGTAGCCATGTCTGACCTCTCACTCGGAGCTCCTGGCGAGTTCAGATGAGGGCAGGGGTCACCCAAGAGTGACCTCAAACTAGCACAAGCCGCCTCTGCTGTGGCCTGCAGGTTATATCCTCCCTGAACAGGAACATACACAAGCAAGGTGAGTACGAGACAAAACAAGCACATCTCAAAAAATCTGTGTGCTTTTTCGAATACGTTAGTGCTCCTATAGTAACAACTATGTGTAGATGCACAGGGTCTTGTACGGTGGACGCGGTCATTATTCAAACCTAAGCTTAAACAGATTTATCAAAGGAAGACATTAACAAGTTGCTGTAAGGAGAACATTTATTCATCATTTGCGGAGTCCTTCGAGATGTTGTGAGATGTTGTACCTCCAACGCGAGCACGATCCGGCCCTCGGCCAGACCCATCAGCATGTGGGTCAGTACAGAGAAACACTGGGGACTCGCACACATCTCACCCTAAATACACACACACACACACGCACACTATTCAAGAGCAATGTTACATTCATAGTGCTACATGATACATACATGATATGCATGTGGGATATATTTATTTATTTACTGTAGAAAGAGAGAAAAAATTGTGGTTTTAATAAGCACAGCACACCTTCGTATCACCAATCACAGAGTCAAAGCCAGCGGCTACTAACACAAGTTGAGGCTGAAACTGTAACACACACACACACACACACACACACACACACACACACACACACACACACAGATGAATAGAGATGAATAATGGATAAGCAGTCATACAAAAAAAAACTAAATAAAGTAAAAAATAAAACAAAGTAAAAAAAAAAGTAACATAAAAAGTAAAGTAAATTGATGTAAAGAAAAACAAAGAAAAAAGTAAAGTAAAATAAAGAAAATTAAGTAAAAAGTGAAGTAAATTAAGGTAAAGAAAAAAGTAAAGTAAAATAAAGTAAAGAAAATTATTAAGTAAAAAGTGAAGTAAATATAAGCAAAGAAAAAATTTAAGTAAAATAAATTAATAAATATAAAGAAAAAAGTAAAGTAAAATAAATAAAGAAAATTTTTAAGTAAAAAGAAGTAAATTAAGGTAAAGAAAAAAGTAAAATAAAGTAAAGAAAATTATTAAGGAAAAAGTGAAGTAAATTAAAGTAAAGAAAAAAGTAAAGTAAAAGGTAAAGTAAAATAAAGTAAAGAGAAATGTAAAGAAAAAAGACAAATAAAGTAAAAAAAAAAAAGTAAAGCAAAATAATGTAAAGTAAAAAAAATTATAATTAAGTAAAGTAAGAAAAAATCATGAACATAATCCAACTATTGAAATACTGGGAAAATTACAAAAAATTACTATTACAAAATAGTAATGATACATTTATGTATTATTTACTTATTAGATTAGAGGACTCTTATTATTTCTGAACCTTTAATGCACAGAACCCAAACCAGTTACACTAAATTATGAATTTAAAACATTTTATATCTGATTAAAAAGCACTTTTCCTAATTTTATTTCCTGTAAGAATTCAGTGACGATTTAAATCCACTCAACTGACGCAACCAGTGAAATAGACTTAAAAATAAAATAATAAATTAATATTTACAACAATTATAACAAATTTGAGAGTAGCTAATTGCCACCTTCCTCATGTCATTGCAGTAATACTGATAAATAAATAATAATAAAATCATAGACGGTCTGGCGACACGGCTGTAGGTGAGAGATTTGAGAAGTGTGCTCAGTACCTCGTAGGCTACAGGCAGCAGAATTCTCTGGAACGCTGAGACGTAATCTCCGTCCTCCATCCCTGTCTGAACACCAACACACACAGCGATGAAAAAACTGAGCGAGCTACTAATTCGCTCTGCACATCCGGGTGTGTGTTTTATACATGAGCAAGCTCGCGTTCGTTTTTTTACCTTGTTCCAGGGCACGTTGATGTTGTAGCCCTCGCCTGGTCCTGAACCCACAGCGCCGCTTTCTCCCTCGGGCAGGTGAGGCCAGAACAAGCTCTCCTCGTACCGATGTACGGAGAAATACAGGACACTGCAACGGGAAACAAAGACAGTGACAGAGAGAGAGAGATATAAAACACCAGATAAAAGTAAAGTAATAACATACTTACATAATAGCATCATATAATTTAGCATGATGCTAAACTGATGCTACACTGCTGGCTTTAAAGGACAGCTCCACTCTGAACACATTAAACATGTTCAGAATTGAGATATTCAGTGCGAGTTTGTTAGACGCTGCTGTATTTTTATTTTAGTCTGGACAGACTAAAGCGCCGCTGCACTGCTCTCTTCATGTAGAGATGAAGCGAGGGCTAAATCCCACTGCACCACTTTCAGCAGGTAGTCGAACGGGATTGTGGGTGATGTAGGACACCAGAGTGAGAACACACTGGCATGTTGATTAACTGATAAAGATTAATATGCAAGTGATTCAGGGTGGAATTATTTTACTGCCCTGAAAGCTGCACTCACACGCTGAACGTTTTGTTGATGATCGATGGCGTAAGAGAAGGTAGAGAAGGAAGGGTGTAGATTTGAATTTTGGTGGGACTGTTTATTTAACAGAATGCGACAGAGCTGCGTGTACCTGGGATCCTCCTGGAAGGCGTACTGGACTCCCTGACCGTGATGCACGTCCCAGTCCACAATCAGAACCCTGCGGCACAAAGCCACACACACATTATATAAACTGTTTAAATCTGAACAAAAGCTCATCACAGAAGAATTCCAGGAGAACCCGCCCTTACCGCTGGACGCCGTGCTGTTTCCGAGCGTAATGCGCTGCCACCGCGACGTTATTAAACATGGAGTATCCGTTCATCTGCTCAGCCTGGGCGTGATGTCCTGGAGGCCTGCGACGGAGACGATAAAAATCACAAAACGCAGCGTTTCCTGCTTTAACACACCTGACTGAATCTCGTCACAGACTGAAAGGAAATCTTCATGGGTTTATGGCCTGATTGCTATAGGGGAATCACAGTGTGTTGATTAATTAAAAGAACTTTTTTTTGCTCTCTAAAATATGTACTGTAACTTATACAGCAAAGTAGTTTTGGAATTAAGACTAAAGATATTATCTGCATTTCTTTTTAAACACACAGTAACAAAAAAAAGAAAAAACATTATAAACCAATCGATCTGTGACATGAAGATCACAGGTGAAACACTGTCTGAATGAGACGAGGCTATTTTAAATGCTAATCAGTTAAGAGCTGATTAGCCAATGGGTTTAAAAAAAAAAAACAAACACATTATCAGTGATATCTTAATTTTTCATGACAAAACACTAAACGCTAACTAAAGAACACACCTCCTACTCCTAATATATAACAAAACGTAATGAGAAACTTTTCACAAAAAACAGAGTGATCTGGACAAAGGTGAATCATTTAACTTGTACGAGTTGAACTACAGTGATGTTATTACAAGCACACCGTGTACGAAAAACGTGCTCAGTACAATATTGTTCTTAAATGCTGCTGCTAAAAAGCTGTTGTAGCTGTGAGAGGTTCAGCCAGTGCACAACGTTTATTTTGCCAACGTCAGAGAAGAAGAAGAAAGGCCTGTAATGGCAATGCGCATTTGCAAGACATTTGCATTTAGGAGACAATTCATTTAGGAAGGAAATGATTGCATTTTGGAAACATAAAAATATATTAGGGAAATTTGAAGAGGACAACCAAAGAAAAAATGAAAACCTTCAGTTTTTACTCAGTAACACCATTCCAGCTGTTCGCTGTAAATTTTTATCTGGTAAATTTAGACTAAAGTGAACAATAGCCAAATAACAAAAATTTGAGGAAATATTACATATTAGAAATTTGCCTAAAACTATTGTGTTTTCAAAGTAAAACTAAACTAAATCCAAAGTTAATTAAAACTGAAAACTCTTACAACCAAGAGACCATGTTCAACAGCTGGATTTAAGTCAAATAAATACAAAGTATTAGAACAACAATATAAATTGTTGTACTGGCTACGCCCAATGCTTGTGCAATTGCTCTGACAGCTTTTCCCTCTTTTCTCAGCTTCAATGTGGCTTGATTTTTTTTCTCCCATAGACAGCTCTCTGGTCTTCATGTTGGTTTAATTCTTTTAACAACAAATGCAGTCTTCATGGGTGAAACCTAGGGCTCAAACCAAGAGTAGACATTCAGAGCTATTAATTCTCTAAACGATCGATTTAGCAGGACAAACCTGGGCAGCAAGAAACACCTATCAGTCACACGTTCCAATATTTATGATCACTTGAAAAAAATATATATATGTGTGGGTTCAAATTAAAGGTGCCGTGTTTTAAGTTGTTTAACATGTCTAGATGTAAATATGAAGGAGTAAAAAAAAACTGAAATTCTGATCTATATGATCTATCTCATATTCATCTTCTGCTCTTAAACCCAAATGTTTTCAAAGTATAGCGAAAACAACAGAATTGGCCTGGCTGTTCCAATACTTTCGGAGGGGGCCGTATAGATAATAAATTGATATGAATAAATGAGTAAAATATGCGACTGAAACCTGCACACGGCGAAGCCATTGCGAAGCTCCGATGTCATCACCTTGTCAACCAGCTGGAGGACAGAGCCGGCGGCTAGACAGGCACATGAGAAAGAGTCCTACACACACACACACACACACACACACCATACAGACAAACACAACACACCCCAAAATGAACCCACTCTGTCCAACACACCCCATCCCCGTACTCAGGACATGAGACGTGTACGTGGAAGGTCTTACAGGATGGAGGTAGATGGAGTCATAGCACTCAGAGACACACTTCAGCTCCTCTTCCGTCATCTTCTGAGTGGACTTCATGAGATCAACGTATTCCTTCCTGACACGCGTAAGCAACGTGACAAACATTCAATACCACCCACAAAACACACAGTCGTTCCAGCACTGTTACTGATCGTACATTATCAGAAGACTTACGTGTGAACCAGAGACAGTTCCTCGTCTGATGCAGCTCTTGTCTGAAACACGAACAGAAGCAGCTGAGGAAATGTTGAACTTACTGTAGCTAACACAGTTAACGTGACCTACAAGTTTTCCGTCACAATGACACGGACAAAACAACAGCACACTGTAACTGTACTGCTACACACTGTGATGGCGATGTGTCTTGTCTGAGACGCGTGAGCAGAAGCCATGTTTCTCACCTCCACCCGCACGCAGCGAGACAGCAGCCCCTCCGTCTCCATCATCCCTACTATAGCGGTCACTCTCTCCGGACACTCGGGGTGACTGGAAGGACAACAGCGCCCGCAAAATTTCATAAAGGATAAGCTCAAGTGTCCGAGTGATTAGACGGCAAGAAACCGAATGAATATTAAAAGACCTCGATGTCATCTGATATCCATTCTAAAGTGTTACAGTTCATATTAGAGTGTATCTCTGAGCAGAGTCACCTGGAGTCCCACAGGCAGCGATAACGGGCAAAGACGTCGGAGTAAACCAGGCCAGTTCCGGTTGCCTTCAGCTTGTCGTGCAAATCCTACAAACACATCAACGCATCTGTAAGTACCTTAAGGTTTAACTGCCACATCTGCCATCTATTAAACATCCCCGAACAAAGCTTAGAATACTGTATGATGATAATAATAATAATCGGTGATATGAACAAAATGCACATTTTATCATATAAAAAGAACCGTCTTGAAGGTCAATCAGAAGGTCTAATATAAATCTAAATCTAAACAGAAGAAAAGGGAAGAAACTGAAGAGTTTAGAAAAGGTCCAGTCTCCACTCCAGACTTCATTCTTCGTGGGCGGCTGTGGTTCAGGTGGTAGACCGGGTTGTCCACTAATCGTAGGGTTGGCGGTTCGATTCCCGGCCCACATGCCGAAGTGTCCTTGGGCAAGACACTGAACCCCAAGCTGCTCCCGATGGCAAGCTAGTGCCTTGCATGGCAGTTCTGCTACCATTGGTGTGTGAGTTTGTGTGAATGGATGAATGCAATAGCACTTTGGAACCACTTAAAAAAGCGCTATATACCATTTACCATGTTATGACTAATGACCAGAATAAGGTAGCAAGGGAAAAAAAAGCGAGCTCAAAACCGCACTACGTACCATGATTTTGAGTTTGCTGGTCATCTCCTCTTCTGCTTTGCCTCGGTTCCGTCTACCTTTATTTCTAGCCTCCTGGAGACTTGGTTTATTGCTGCGTTTGCTGTTTTCCTGCTGACACACATGAGTTAATCACAAACAAAAGCCACATCAGATTAACATAAGGGTTAGACTTTGAACCCTGATTCTCGATCAACTGTGTCAACCTGCGTCACTGTGACTTCTTAAATAGTTGTGAAAATAAACAAGGGCTCTAAAGCTCAGACTGCGTTCACCATGTGGGCAATGAGAGGGTAAGCTCTATGAAAACTCCTGAGCAGCCTGAGCTGATACTGACTCGATTTATTATTTAACTCTTTCTTAATATACAGTAACCCATTAACACCTTCAGCAGGATCATTCCAGAAAATCCTGAAACCCTGCAGTGCAAAAAAAAAAAAAAGAAGAACGGCTTCCACTACAAAACTCAAGTCTGAACATTCGAACTTGTTGTGCAAATAAACCAGATATAAGAATACAGTTTAATTCTAAATAAGACAATAAACGTTTCTTACCTTGCCAGAGCTCTGTGGTGTTTTCTTTGGAGAGCGTTTCAAACCCTTCGGAGTTTGATCTGATGCAGAATCCATGACGATGCCAATTCCACAAGCTGTCAGCAAATCTAAACCCTGCTTAGAAAAAAAAAATTAGCCTGGTTATGTCAGGATTAAAACCAAAACCGCATTTCCATTGTGGGTTGAACTGCACTGCCCTCCAATAACATTGGCACCCTTGGTAAATATGAGCAAAGAAGGCTGTGTAAATTTTTCATTATTGAAAAAAAAAAAAAAAATTATCATGGACACAAGCAACAGATATTAAATGAAAACCTGTCCAAGTATTTTATAAAACCTGTATTTTAAATGAAAATACTGCCTCTGCCAGAAAGCTTCAAATGGGCCGAGGCTGGATCTTCCAGCAGGACAATGATCCAAAACATACATCAAAATCAACACAGAAATGGATCTGGAGAGATTCTGTATGGAGGAACGGTCTCAGATCCCTTGTCATGCATTCTCCAACCTCATCAGGCGTTATAGGAGACTCAGAGCTGTTATCTTGGCAAAGGGAGGTAGCACAAAGTGTTGACTAAAAGGCTGCCAATAATTGTTGCACACCCACATTTAACAAAGATATATATATAATATATATATATAAATATTTTTGATAAATCTGTGTTGTGTCTGCAATTGTTTGATATCTATGAGCGCAGAGTATTTTTGTGAATTTTTTGAACAAATGATTAAACAACAAAGACAATTTTTCACAGCCTTCTTTGCTCATATTTACCAAGGGTGCCAATATTAGTGGAGGGCACTGTACATCTCTATGAATTATAATTTTCATGTATTTATTTATTCTTAAAGTTGTTATTTATTCACTGTTGTACTAACATGGTTTGGAATTTATCTTAGCTATAATTCCTTGTTTTGCTTTTTTTTAAAAAAAAAAAAAAAAAGTTTAATCTTCTATTTTAGCTTCGATTATTCTAATATGCAGTGTTTACATCAATTATTTTTTGTCAATTGTTTTATTCTTTGTCTTTGGATTAAGATTAGTACTACTGTATCATTAAATAAAGGAATATAACATAATATAATATTATATGCATATATATATATATATATATATATATATATATATATATATATATATAAGCATGCTGTCAAGGAAATGTCATTTCACATTTCACAAATGGAAATATGGAGTTTATTGTTTTGATGTTTTGAATGACATTGTGCATGGCTGTGTCTTTGACTAGGACCTAAACAAAATGCACGCAATAATAATAATAATAATAATAATAATAATAATAATAATAATAATACTTTCAAAAACCTTAAGCTAGAAATATCACTAAATACACTTCATGTGTGTTCCTGTTTAAGCGTTAATGTTAAATGGAAAGATCATAATTAAAATAATCATACACTAAGTAACAATCTCTAAGATCACTTACTATTTTTCAAATTTAAAAAAAATGTCTTGCTTGCTTGACTTTTCACTTGCGTTTTACCAGCCCCTCCAGCAAAAATGGGGTTTGAAATCCATTGTTTTAAAACCTGGGGATAACAGTTGAACGACAAAGAGTGCATAGAAATCTAACCCGAAATGAGACACAAATAAATACAAATCGGCAAACAGGCCAATAAACCCAGGAACTGTGTTTTCCGGCTAACGCGCTCAAACAAGTTCACTCACAGGCTGAATTACAATTCACAATATTAATCCCTATTGAGGACGCATAAATATTATAATTGTGTATCCTCCAAAGTGCGCGTATATAGGGAATATCGCTGCTTTTTGAAATTCAGCCGTCATGTCGCCCAGCTTTGTACGTAGGCATTTGGACGCGTAAAGATGACGTAAAAAGCGACCGTTTACGCCGCTAGCAATGCTGTAAGGGAGGGTTCAATTGAAATTAAACTCTTCATTAGATTATTATTATTATTATTATTATTATTATTATTATGTAGATATTATTAGAGCTAATATATTTTTTGTAATAGTTTTTTATAGCTAGCATAGTTAAATAACAGAAACCATGTATACGCTTCCTGGAACTGTAGAACTACCCGCTAATTATATTAGCGATTGCTAATTGTATTTAAACGTATTAACATTAAATTGCTGTTATGTTCTCTGATATCTCCAGGGTTAAGCTCGAAGACCATTTAGTATTTTAATTTAATTTTTATTTATTTGTTGTTATTGTATTTATTGTTGTTATTATTATCATTCTCATTATTTACAATTTTATGTGTCTTTAAGCCCCGCCCTAATTTAAACTAAAAGCTCTCTTCGGATTGGCCAAGCCGCTAGTTCAAACTGCGCGCGCGTCTGAATTTATTTATTTATTTATTTGCTTTTTTTCCCTCTCCTTTTTCGTTCTTCATGATTGTTCCAGAAGACTTCGAGTTTTTTCTATTTGACCAGCATGTTACGAAAATGCACCATATTCACTAATATAGTCAATTAAATTGGTAGTTTTGCCACTGTCTGGTCCAAAAGATTAGTAGAGAACGTGTTATAGGCTCGTGAAATCCCACAATGCACTGCACTGGTCAGTGTTTAAACGACCTACCCTTTAGGAGGTAGTCTGTAGGTCCTCTTCTTTGGGTACATTTGAAAATAAAGTTATCCACCCGAACCTTTCCTTGTTGCTGTGCTGGTATCATCAGTGATACATTTTTTAAACCAGCAGTGTGTGTGTTTTTTTTATATATATGTATATATATCTTATTAAATAATAAAAAAAAAAAGGGTTCAAAGTGGGACCTTAAGGACTACATATGACCTTTTAAAGGCTTAATTCAAAAAGCTAATGGCACACTATGTGCACCCTGTCCAGGCAAATTATATAAAATAATAAAAGTACAAAGATGTACCATCAACAGGTAGCTTGGTACATTTATTTCTGAGAGTTTAGGCGTACAAGACAGTAAACATGCAAAACAGGTCTTCAAAATAAGAATAGTTCCCTTAAGAATAGTTACAGGCAAAATCAATTATCAAAGTAATTTGCATGCAAAACATGGAAAAAGGGAGGAGATGATGTGGGGTAATGAGAAACATGTGTTTCACATCCAGGAGCTGGATAGATTAGTGTGGGAAAAGATTATTGGCACACTGAGTTCATACTGGGCATTGTGGTTTAAACATTGCCCAGTTCTTCTGGACTTGTAAGTATAAGGAAAGTGACTAGCTTGAAACAGTAAGACGTTTTGTGCTGCTATGATATACAGTAAATGGTCTCAGAAAAAAAGGCTTAACTGTATATTGCCTTGTCACTGAGGTGGTACCATCAAAGTTACATCTTTTGTACCTGTAGTATTTACGTTTTAAATAATAACATTAATGTAGTGCACTTTTAAAAGTACAAGAACAACAACCTTAAGGACCACTGACATAATTTTAATTAGCTTTTAGAGTCATAATTTAAGCGACATGCATCTTTTCAAGTAAGAAATGAAGACTAAAGGTACAGGAGATGTATCCTTAATGGTACCACCTCAGCAACAAGGAAAGGTATCATTTAGTACCCTTTTTTCCGGAGAGTGTATGAGAGATTTCAGCAGTTTTGATAGGATAGTGGATACTACCAAAAATATCTCTGAAGAGCTTGCTGCAGTGTCTGAAAGATAAAGTGTACAGGAAGTGTCATCGTTTCTAAGAACTACATCCTTTATTCGAAGGATTCAAGGCCCAAGTGTGATGCTCTATACTCCAGTCCAGTTGGTGGCAGCAATGCACCAAATAACTGGTTTCCCAGCTGTCTTTAAAAGTCTGCTAGAAAAACAAGAGGCATACATGAACTGCAAAACCACATGGGGCCACTATTACTCCAACACCAAGTTTTTAAAAATGTAAATCATTCTAAGCTTTATTTCAGTTACTGTAATAAAATTAAGGCTGCTTTGCTCTTGCTTATGCTCAGAAAGGTAAGCTGTGCGAAAACATTTTCTCAGATGTGACCCCGTGATCCAAAGACACAGTAGATAAATTAGAATTTAATATATACATCAATATTGATCCATTTTTTAAAAAATATGACATTGATGTTTAGTGTATCCATTTGAATGATTTGATGAATAATTTCATTTCAGATTGCTCAGTGTCAACATTTTGTACTGATGAGTCCAGTACATGCTACAGTACCAAAGGTCAGAAGGTCAAGCAGCCAGAAAAGTGGACAGCAGAGGGACAGCAGAGGTTTGTTAAGGAGAGGGTTATGACTAACCACTTACCACATGTCAGTTTGCATGGTTGTGCATGTGTATGTGTGTGTTTGTGAGTGAGTGTGTGTGTAAAGAGAGAGAGAGCGAGACAGTGTGTATGCGTGTGTGACAGGCGGGGTTGACAGAGCGAGGGGAGTGCTAACGGTCGTGCCCATGCGTCCGCCGGACCTGGCCTGTGGTTGCTAATCTCCATGTGTCATTCTGTTCCATTTCCCACTCATTTGGCCGCCCAGATAAACCCGGTGCACACTGAATGGAGGAAGCCAGCAACAGAAACCAGAGTGTGATGTGACACGCATGGCACCTCGAGAGAAAAAAAAAACCACCTATAGTGGCACATGACATCGACTGATGCCTCCTCATGTGCATCTCTCCTTCCCTTCTGCATTTTTTTTTTTTGACTCCGGAAAACCAAAAGCTGCCTGCATTGCACAATGGGGCACCAGTATAGGCCTGAGGAGCAGAGCTGTGTGGTTGTTGCTGAAAGAGTAAAACAGATGGAGGGTGAGGGTGTGGGGGTGGGGGATGGGGGTGCTGTTGTATCAAACCAGGGTTTTATATTGTAAATAGGTTGTTTATACTTTTGTCCCTTTTGTCCATGGAGTCAGGGATGCTACACACCTGGTGGAACTTGCTGGAACTGTTTAAGATGGAAAGCCTAGAGAGGAGAAGTCGGGCAATTGAAACGGGATTAAAAGCAGATTTTACGTCCTAGGCCAATCTTCCTCTCTGTTTAGCAGTTTAGTCTAGAATTCTCTCAAATATGATGTGATTTGAGAAGTTTCCAAAAGCAGCCGACACACTTACCTGTACCTGGTCCCTCTCCCACACCCCAGCTCAAACATGCTTATTTGTCAGTGGTTAACGTTTTTTGGTTGCAAGGATGTGAGGAGAGAGTAGCAAACATCGGGGTTTGGACCCCATTAACAGGTACAACTGCAGCGAGTTCAGGACCAAGGACAGCAACCACCTAATGGGACGCTTAAGGTGGCTTGTGTCCACCTTGTGAGACACCCACAGGTGCCCAGTGGTACCTAGTGGGTACTAATATAGAGACCCCACTAGAGTCTAGCCAATGGTGATCTATGTTGTATCCCATTCCCCACTTCCTGTCCCCATAGGACATCATTTTCCTGACTTCAACACGCTGTTTGTGACCGTACCTAACTGGCCCAGACTGCACTGGTGGACCAGAGCCCGTCCTGTTCTGGAACCAAATGGGACAGGAGGTCGACTCCAAAGACTGAATAAAAGGGGCAAGTTCTAGTGAAGGTTGGATTCAAAATGCTGCAACCAAGTCCTTATAATTTAAGAAGAAGCCTGAATGATAAACGATAAGGTCTCTGATAAACGATTATTTTCTCACCAGGGCTTCTTATATTACTGCCCATTTTGCCCCACTCAAAGATTTCAACGATTTACACTATTGTACACCTGGTGCACTTCCACCTTCTGAGTGGAGCACAGGGGACAGGCTTCACTGGCCTTCTACAACCCACAACCAGCATATGTTTCAGCAAGATAACTGATTCCTGGTCTTCAAGCTCAACCCAAGCTGCAAATTCTTGATAACCTTGAAGAGAGTGTACACTATCGGATCATCCCAGACATCTACCAGATCAGCCAACCAGGGTGTCAGAATGTCAGTACTGGATAAGCAAAAAAAAGAAAAGAAAAAATTGACAGAAAATGCAGTGCCGTGCAAACGGTAGAACTAGGACACAAGATCTTCCCCACTACCGTTGACAAGTCCTACTCTTTGACCTCCATGGGACATCTGTGACTTTTCCTTGGTTCTAAGAAACTAGAACAAAGAAAACAAGCTAGGTTGTGAAAAACCTCTCAAGAATCTGCATGAAGACCTAGTGTGTATCTTTATCCGGTTTGCAGATTCAGGTATTACTTAACCAGCTGGCCTTTAACTATTTTAACCAACCACTCAACCATCCAGTGGATAAGTCCAGTACAGGATTAATATTACTTCCTGTAATATTATTTGCATGTTCTATGCTGGTCTTTATCCTGTGGTGCATGGTCATTTAAAAAAAAAATGGTGTATTTGTACAGGATGGAGGATCTATCCTAATGCACAGTGAAAGCCTCATCGGGGAACTATAAATATATGGAAACCACAAATTAATTTGCCTGTATGCCTTTCCAATCAAAAAATACATTTTATTTTTACTCCACTGCATAGTAGAAGTGAAACTATATAAATGACACATTGTATTCTACATTATAACAAACAAAGCTACACGTGGACATCTGCTGATAATTGATTAGACAGTATGTCGCAATATTAAGCACGTCGGACATTATTATTGTGAGCTGTGTAGATAATCATCACTGCTATCATTTCCCTCTCCACAGGTGGACAGCTTAATACTCTCACTGCTGCAGGGGTGAGGAACAAACCGCCGAGGTGAACAGACAAGCCATGGAACGCTACCAATCGGAGACACGCTATAGTTGGAAGCCTCTGATGTAGGATACCGGGGCCCTCGAAAAAAAAGTCACAAGAGCAGGTAGTCTTTACATATGAAGCTTGAGAGACTAAGAAGGGCCACGCTGATGAACACAGGAGCGTATTGAACGTGTGCGAGGTTGCTCATGTGGTGCTGCACAGTGTGTTTACTACATTTAATCCTTTATCCAAGTAAATCTTTTATTCAAGTCAGGGACACTGAATAAATTGTTAATATTTTGAGAAATATAATCAACTAAGTTTGTTAGAAAATATTACCAAAATAACCGCGTGACCTGACAGGACTGGTCGGAATCGACCATGAGAAATCCTGCACAGCTGTCTCCATTTATTATACCAGCGTCTTTAGATAGTGGTAGATGCAGCTTATCTTGAAAATCAGTCAAGCCCTTCGAAACGCTCCCTCCCTGACTTCCTGTTTCAAAAGGAAGCACGTCAACACAGCATCAAATCACGACTCTCGGGCCATTTCATGTTCACTCGAAGCCGAGAAGCTAGCAAGTCATTGCTGTTAAAGAAACAACACACGAAACATATGAAGCTGATGAGAGGATTTTCACAACGTCGTGCCCGAATCGTGACGAAGGTTAGGCAGTTAACGCGATATGAAAATTTATCATCGACCCTCATGCAGTAAAATGTGGCTTTTGTTCTGACGTATCCAGATGTTATAACTTGTCATGGCATTTACATGAAAAGGTGTTTGTTTTCGCGTACTGACCGGACTGGATCATGCACGGCGCTTCCCTAAATGGATCTTTTGACTCGCTCACTGTTTCCATAAAGCCACAGATTTGAATCTGGTTTGACGTATCATTCAGGCTTACACCTCCACAGTATGGAAAGCGACAGATTTGCGTACGCACCGTTCGCCACCCACAGTCCGGACAATTAGAGTTTCTGCATAGACAATGGAGCTACTGACAGTCCTAACCACAAAGGGGGAAAAAAAAAGCGTTGGAAGTGGGGTCATGTTCAGCAACACAGTTTTATTTAAATCTCCGCCTGGTTGCGCCAGGTGCATTTGATTATATTATGTCCAATCCTGAAAGTGATTTGTCAGTGTGCATGTATGAAGGAAAAAAGGAGAGAGAGAGAGAGAGAGAAAAAAAACCACGGAGCAAGTATTTGCATGATGAATTACAGAAATAAAATGCGTATTTATTTGTACAATTTATTCACACCATCACAAGGGTTAGCCAGTAAACGGCAAACTAGCCAATGAATAAAAGTATAGGAACGAAATGGTTTTACACCGCATACAAATATGAATAAAAACAGAACACTCTTTATTTTCTCACATTTATCCACTTATATGAATATAAAACATGATACATGCTATTTAAAAAAAAAAAGAGAGAGAGAGAGAGAGCTCTTGGAAACAATCAAATGTACTTTTCTATTCTGTCACACCATGCCGGAAAAGAGTGCTGCAGCAGCAGGGTGGTATGGGTAGGAAAGGTGAGATGGGGCGTGGAGTGAAGTGGAGGTGCCTGCGGGGTGGACACTGTGGCTGTAGGGTCCCAGCGAAAAGGCGTCGATAGGCTGCTCAGACCCGGGGCCCTTCAAGGGCTCAGAGAACGAATCGAGCTCCATAGCGGCGTTCCTCCGGCCCTTCCTGCTCTTACTCGACACCTTCCGGTTGCGTGTCTGAATTCCCTCCTTCTTCATAGTGAGGGGTCTGTTTACCTGAGGAGGTTGCAGGTAAGAAACGTTTAATATCAGCGGACAAACACCGGGGCTTTTCGTATCTGGAGGGTTTGAGTTCACACTGTCGAAAAGGTTAACGTGAAAGTTTCCCGCTATCAAAATACATCCACCAAACAGGTAGGGCGAAGGATAACACGTGCGTCCTCAGAGACAGGTGGACATTTGCGTTTATGGCATTTGGCAGACTCCTTCATGCAGAACAACTTACGTTTACATTTATACAATTGAGCAGTTGAGGGTTAAGGGCCTTGCTCAAATGCCCAGCGATGGCAGGATAGCAGTGTTGGGATTTGAGCTCACAACCTTCCATTTATTAGGCCAATGTCTTAACTACAGAGATACCATTGCCCCATGTGAAGTCAACCAACCTCATTCTTTTTCACAAAGGAAAGGGATATTTGCTCGTTTCCACATGCAGACACTCGTGATTGGCTAGTGTTGCTGTGATTGACAGGGGAGAGAGTATGTCATCCCTCCCACCCAGAGAGCACAGCCAGCTTTGCTTCCTCGACTCCCAGCCACAGACGGCTGTGGCATCAGCAGGATTTGAACTCGCGGGCGAACGCTTTTTTTTTATGCCACTCGTGAGCCGATTGGCATGAACTTTGAATATGTTATCAGAACAATGTAGACGTTGTTTTTTTTGATATTTTTTTCTGGAATATCTAGAGAATTTTGTGACATAACCTATATTGCTATTGTATAACAGTGATGGTGTAAAAGTATCTCACATTTCCTTTCAATCATTGCGATTAGTATTACCTCAATACCGTGCCAACTCATGCAGAACTCTATAGTATACATGAACACAAACTAATTCTCATCTTTATCTTCTTAAATGATTCCTCCAAATCATCTCTTTTTTTTTCTTCTTTTTTTTCAACTTTTCCACTTGATACATCCATACAAAGTTAGAAATCTAGGATGTTGGTGTGTAAGGCTACATTTGTCATTAAAAAAAAAATAAGTGTAAAAGAAAGGAGCTCTCACATTGTGTAGTTTAAAGTAAAGCCCACAGGCGTTGCACACGGGTTCCCCGCTGGAGTTACGTCTCCACAGTGTTGTGGTGCTCGTCTGGCAGTTGGCACACTGAGTCCCTGCCCTCTTACTCACAACCTACAGAGGTGAGGAGAGAAGATAGATATAAGAATGAACAAAGAAACCACAATTTTTTTTATTTTTTTTTTAAATGACATCATTTTGAACTCAATATCGAAATGGCTGATGTGTTGCCTGCAATTAGCGCCCCGTCCTCTGTTAATTTAGGATTCGGAAGCCGTACCAGTCTTTTTCTAGGCCGGATCAGGGGTCTGTTTTGTCCGTTCATCTTGTGGTACAGTCCGCAGGCATTGCAGAGGTAATGGCCCGTACCATCGCGCCTCCAGAGAGGGGTAGCAGTGGCTCCACAGTTCACACACTCCCGCGTTTCTGAGACCAAAAACACAGTTTCTTAGGACGCTTTTGGTGTCAGAGTAATAAAAATAAGTACATTTATGTATTTATTTTTTTTAAAAATGGACTTTTCTCTGCACCAATGGATCAGTTTATTCAACTGTTGTACAACAGTCTAAAGAAAGAATAAAACTCTTGGGGATGTTACAGGAAAATAATCAACAATGGGGCGGCGTGATGTGGCCTGATGAAACGGAGTTACTGTTACACCACAAAGTTGATTGTTCTTCAAAAAGAAATGCACACACCGAAGTGTTTTATTCCTCTTATACCGTAGCAATTTGCCGACGGTTATGAATTTTTTATTTATCGATAAACAAAACATTACATTTAATGAAAGATGTAAGTTAGTTAGTTACTATAGAAACAATAATTGGAACAACGCATTAATGTAACCCTGTGATTTTACTTGCAGCCATAACTACTGCCAGGGCCGCTGTTATACACAATTAACTTCTGACCAATCAGATTTGAGAATTCAACATCACTGTGATATAAAATATTTTTAAAACTAAAGGAAAGAACAAGGACCCCCTGTACAATACACGTTGACATAAGTCACTTCCAACACAAGTGTGTGTGCGTGTCTGTGTGTGTGTGATTGAAACAGTCCTCACCTGTGGGAGAGAGAGTCATCTTGCCTCGTAGTTTCTCGTAGGATGGCGAGTAGAGACCAACGCTGCTGAAGTCCTGAGCTGGGCTGCTGTAGGAGCTGTAGTGTCCTAGAGAATGTGTGTGAGTGTGTGTGTGCGGCTGTGGCGGCCCGTGATCGTGTGGATATACACTACCGCCGGCGACGTGGTTGATGGTGTAAACTCCCCCAACGCCCTCAGTGCCCGCTGCAGGACTGACCCTCTCGCCTTTCAAACTGTCCTTGCAGTCCAGGCCGGGTGGGTGGAGCTCAGAGCGAGGGGCTCTGATGGAGGACAGAGGGAGGGATGGATGAAAAGGAGAGGAGGTGGAGGAGCTGTGGGGGAGCACCGGGGTCCTGCTGAACGTACCGCCATGCCAGGAGGATGGGGGTGATGGGTACGGGCTAGAGAGGGAGTGAGCACCGGAGCCCTCCAGCCATGACAGGCCACTTAGAAAAGGAGAGGAGTAAACCTGTCGCACTGCATAGAGGGAGAGAGAGTGAGAGAGAATGAAACAGAGAAAGAGAGACCGGGAGAGAGAGACAGCCAGAGAGAGAGAGAGAGAGAGAAAGTGAGTAAGAGAGAGAATGAAATAGAGAAAAGGCGATGAGGAAAGAGAGTGAGAGAGAAAGAGAGAGCGAATGACGTTAAAAATAATTAAAAATGAAATGGAATATATTCCATTTTGATATCGTATTTCATGCATGTGCACTGTTGTATCTTGTTTAAATCAGCTGGGGTTTTTTTACCATAACGATGGCCGACGAAACAGGATCGTACACTGATCTACGTCTTGGGAGGAAGAAACCTAAGCTGTGGTTTGATGTTTTGTTTTTTTTTTCTTAAAAAGATGTCTTTTTTTTTTTTTTGGGAGTTACTGATTCATACAGGATGTAAAAAATGAAATCAAAGCTAGAGAAGTATGTTAACTTTAAAGTTGAGCAAATTAGCTAGTTTTGTAATTTAGTTAGTTAAATTAGCTAGCTAGTTAAGTTGTGTAATTTGGCTAGTTAAATTAGCTAGCTAGTTAAGTTGTGTAATTTGGCTAGTTAAATTAGCTAGCTAGTTAAGTTGTGTAATTTGGCTAGTTAAATTAGCTAGCTAGTTAAGTTTTGCTTGCATTGTTAATGTAAAGTTGTGTGCCTTAGAGTTCATCCCAACTGGGATATTAAAAACTCTTCTCAGTTCTTTTGATCAGTTAATGATGAAATATTTCATCATGCTTCAGCAGATAATTTTTCACTTTCCCACAAGTAGATTTTTGGCTTTATATTTCTCATTTCTTTAAATTACGTTACACTTATTTTTGCTTAAGCACACTTTCTCTATACTTTTTCCAGCCCTGGTGATACATGGAGTGTGTATGTGTGTATTTTATCTGCCAACCACTTACTTGAGAGTCACAAATAGGTCTATGGTATGAAGCATAATTTGATGATTTGATGTTTCTTCTAACAAAATTCCTTCTCCTTGTTGTTTTCTTTTTCTGGTATTTCAATATAATTCTGCCTTTGAGCCATTTTCACTCATAATTCAGTGTTGCGCACCTGGGATCTGAGGTCTAAAGAAGTTAGACAAGTGGTCTCAGTGGTTTCAGTAAAACGTCCAGAAAGACAAACTGTATTCCCTTTCCATTCCACTTATATTATGAACACTTAAAGCACTGAGGTCGTTTGCAGCTAGCTGTCTTTCGTGTTCACTTTCACAGGACCGAGAAGGGTGACTTTAAAAAGAACTGTATGTGAAAGCACCCTTAGAGAGCTCTGAGCTTATTTGTTGTGATCACGTTTGCACACACAAAAAAATGCTGAGTCGATCTGAGACCACTTGGGACACTGAAAATGACCAAATGTGGAAAATCATGCTGAGTCATAAACAGAGCAAGAAGTATGAAAATTATCTAAGAATACCGCCAAGCTAAAACCATCGTAGAGGTATTAATAAACTGTCTACAGGCAGAGCAGGTGTTTCCGTTGATCTCCTTCGCAGCTTTAATGTAAATAAAACACTATATGCAGAGCGAAACTGTACAGGTTTGGTTATGAGTTCCAATCCCACTATTGCCATAGAGCCACTGTCGGACCATAGAAGAAGAAACTCTCAAATGCTTAGCTTTAATTGTATCCTGCCTCAACTGTAGAATAAAAGTATATGTCAAATTTAAATGAATAAATAACGCTATACTCTCTTGTCTGTTGTTCCACAAGACACTTTTATTTACCATGAAAGACAAGAATAAAGTCGTTGTTTTTTTTTGTGTGTGTGTCTAGCACTGACCTGGGCTGTGTCTGTATGTCGGCGCACTGCGGCTCTGGACGGCGTTGGAGAAGAGGGAAGGCAGGCCACTACATTCGGCCTCTATACTGGAGAACGTCGAATCGTCCTCGGTGTGAGATACAAAGCTGGAGTCAGACGGGTAAGTGGGCAGCACCTCGGATGGCAATAGTGATGAGGAAGCCCAGCGAGACTCTACAGTTGCCTCCATGGCCAAAAGTCCTTCAGCTTCACTCCTAAACTGTAAAATATATGCATATTTATATATATGTATGTGTGTATATATATATATATATATATATATATACACACACATACATATATATAAATATATATGTAATATACACATACATATATATATATATATATATATATATATATATATATATATATATATATATATATATATATATATATATGTGTGTACATGTGTGTATATATATATATATATATATATATATATATATATATATATATAATAGGCAAATCAAATATCAGGAATATATCAAATCTATCTTATATTTTCTCATTATACCACAGCGCTGTTGAATTCTGAATTCTGATTGGTCAGAAGGTTTCTATAACATCATCTCTGACAGTAGTTCTCCTACAAATCCAGTCATTCTAATATATTATCTTTTCTATAATAACCACTTACACTGGGGCTTACAGTATACTAAGTGTGTAATTACTGATATAATGAAGTTTTCTATGAGGAGACTCTGTAAGTTTTCCAACACAGGAAAGTCGTCAAGACAGAGGGCTTTGTGGTTTTTCTTGCTAACATGCCAGGCTGCATTTTCTTGTCTGATTAACTTCAAGAGAGAAAAAAGAGAGAGAGAGAGAGAGAGAGAGAGGCTGGCATGGGAGGGACTGTTTATAGCTGCTGTAACAGAGCTAACTTGTTTCTCTTCATATTCCACAACGTTAAACGTAACTAAACGGATCAAAAGTACGACGTGACGTTCTTTAATTAATAAAACGTTTTAATTATTGGCGGATTGTTGCGGTATAAGAGGAATAAAACTCTTCAGAATGGGCTGTTATGGGAACATAATCTTCAGGGTGGGAACAGTAACTCATTGCACCATTTCACCCAGTTGATATTTATATAACACGACGCACTCGTCATGTTTTCTTCCTTAATTCTGCGACGACGATAAAACAGATCGAGCCACGTGGGAAAAGTCATTTCTAGCTTGTCCAGAAATGCGTTTAATAATCATGACAGAAATATTCGTTTTACTGTGATCTCATTCTGGGTATTGTCACATGATATCATTTTTTTTTTTTTTTTTTTGCAGTTTGAGCCATTACACGCCTGGTGCATACATAGTGCAGAAACTTGTCACTCTAACCATGCATTTTCATCATGTCTTTTACTATAATTACTCAACAGCCACTGTATTTATTCACACAATATCAATAGTAATAAATATTCACTAATGGTTAATAGTGTCGGATGAGTGTCTGGGTAAACTATAGCAACTGATATTATAATGCGAATAATAAATAGAGCATAAAAACATCATTATATCAAGAGTGTACAGCAGTATGATAGTCCTGTAGGTATAACTTGGTTCTTTGTTTAGGTCTTAGATTAAGTTCTTATCAATTTTTTTTAAGCCTAGATTTAACCGTGGAATAATTCGACATGTTACAAACAGCAAAGCCAAAATGAGGTATGACAGGGAGCAAAAATAAAATAATTCGGCTCACCTGCTGCATCCGTGCGGTTGGTGCTTCTTACCTGGCAGTAGTTTGGTGCGGATGATCTCCGTGCCTCCAGGTGAGCGAGAGAGGTGAAAGAGCTACAGTTAAGAGCTACAGCAAGGCGTTGCTCTGAAGTGCTGCTGGTCCGATAAGAGAAAGTGAGGGTGGTGTGTTGGTGGGAGCGGTGGGGGTGAGGGTCAGAAAGGAAAGGAGGGAGGGGTCATGGTGTAGGAGGTAATTTTAGAAAATGCTCTTCTGCTGAAGACACACCTCCGACACCAGTTAGTACTTCAGAGGGAAGTGACAGAGTTAAATTCACTCTGCTATCATAACTTATTATTCAGTATTCATGTAAATGATTGTGCAACTCAGCAGACGGGTCTCTTCCGTGCGAGACGATCTGCAGACGCTGCTTCGTTTTAGCACTGGGATCGAAGAACCGAGTAAACACAAACACAGCAGATCAAGTATGGCTGACTTTAGGTGCATGAGTTTCAGTTAAAGCAATGGAAAAATGTATTGCGGGGCCTAAAAAAAAACCGAGCTGTAAGCACACGCATATATTGTACTTTTAACGCAATCGGAACAAGGACCGAAGACGCCAACCAAACACGCCTAAGCCGGGTCTTGTTCTGGGCTGAAAATGGTAGTCCGGGTCCTTCTCACGCCTGAGATATGAACTCATTAACGCTGAGTCGTGGTTGTTCTTGCACGGTGGGATATGTGGTGAACGGAAACGATACATTTAACCATTCGTGTATGATGTACGCTGTATTAGACCGTTCATTTTTTAAGGCTGTTTTTTTAGAATAATATAACATGTAAATCACCTCCAAACCAGGCCAGTTGTTATATACACCATTATTCTCGTTTTTATTCCTCCATTATTAAGTGTTGCTCCTTAATAATACTGGCTGACAGTAATATATGCAGTATGTCTCTGGTATTTGTGTCTAAACTTTCTACACAATAAGGTCTAATCAAATACAAAAGAAAAAAAAACTGTCTTAGACTGTAACAAACAATCTAAATCTTTTTTTTTTTTTAATATGATGTCATAACTTCAAACCTACACTGCATATATAAATCCTCTTAAAATGATGATTTTAAACAAAAAAAAAAATAATAATGTTGTGTAATATTCTAGATGTAAAAAGTTAGTACATGATTTTACAAACACATTAGGATTTTTCCAGCAACGTCTTTACCCAGTTTATTCACCTTGGATGATTGCCAACTGTAGTTATTTATTGACTTTTAGGAAGAAAAAAAAAAAGGCAACATTTAGTTGCATGTAATTATATCTTGATATGTTTTATAATCATTTACGCAAGAAAGGGTTCAAACAGCTCTTTCTAGTTGGTTTCTAGCCGAGAAATAAGTGGAAGGCCCGGATCGCGACTACAAGCGATAACACAAAGCAGTCAAATACTTTTTGAAGGTGTTCGTAGTCACAAGTGAGTCACAATCATGAGACAAGGCCAACACGGTTTCAGCCACGAGCGGGAGGAAATAATGTCAACCAAAACCAACCTAGACAATCCAAACACCGGGCCAGAGATACCGAGCGGAAAAAAAAAGAAAAAGATGTTTGCGTCACCAAATTCTGATAAAAGATGCAAAACAGAGCTTTCTATGTACCGCAACTGAAGCAGTTAAGATGAGAGTTTGAGATGCAAATGGTGAGAAAGGCAGCAATCACGTGGAGAGATAGCCAGGCCACATCGACACAGCTCACACATTGAACAGGTGATTTGTTAATCAAAGCGAACTGCTCCAGCTTCCTTTGTTCATTCAGTTTTCAGGGAAATTAGAGAAAGGACAGAGGGATAGCTGTGGCAAAGCTGAAACATAGGGCAGGACTGTTATCATATTAATTGTAAACATAATCACAACACAACACCTCAAGCATCAGTTGTTCGGGGCAACAGGCTGTGAAGTATATCGCCTCGTTTAAATTCCTGCTTTTTAAATGAACTAAGAGTAGTTTCAGGGTTTGTTATTAGCAGTGTATACAAGCTGCAGATTTCTACAATGATCCAGCAAAAATTCACTCAGGATGTTCTCTCTGGATCCTCCACATTGACGAGACCAGTATCAATTAAGGTCTTGTGTGTTCAGCAACACCCAAAAAAACCCCAAAAAACTTAACATCCCGTCCTAAACGTTACATTGTTCAAAAGCCTTGGAGGAAACGGCCCCCTGTTATCTGTGCAATGCATAATGCCACCAATTTGGTTGCGGCCAGTTACTATGAATAGGGCTGCTTGATTTGATCAATTCCCTCTCACCTGGGAGTACATCAGGTCTGCTAGTGCATACTGCTGGATCTTACTTTATTAGCGCAGTTCACGTTTCTCAGTAAAGCGTAAATATGTAATAATAGTTTGACATTTCTCGCAGTGCTACTCCCGTGAGGGAAAAATAAAACGGTACTATTGTAACGTTTCTCGGTTTGAGTTAAATTACCCAAAGATTATTTACAATACGGACTTCATATCGCTCAGATATAATCATGCACATGTTTGCTTCGTTCATCAGCTCCAAGTTTACTCTTATCACCAGCGAGTATTTTACAATTTCACCGACACTAAAAGGAGTCCTTACGTGTAGGGGGGAGTGGGGCATGTTGTCACAACTTTCAGTGGTTCTTACTTTTCTTGGCCTTGATTGGTTATACAGAATTAATTAATTAATTAATATCCAGTCCATACAGGATTTCGCAGAGTTTTGTTAACGCTTTTTTTTTTTTTTTGCGGAAAACTACTCGCATTGTTGGAATCGCAATCGCACAGAATTGTTTCGCAGTGATGTTTGTTGGTAAACAAGACCTTTCAGCTGTACTCGTGTCCGATACACGTGAACCGAAGACGGTTTTGGCTGAATGCACATCGTGATGACGTCACGTGACGCGTTGTGTTACTGAGTACTAACACTAACCGGTTACAGTTTTCCTATTACAGTTGGAGTTTGGATTTTAAAAACCTTCAAACCTACTGACACGTCTGTATGGTGTGCCAGTCTTCTTTGTTTTCCAGATCAGTAAATACGTTTTTTAACGTAAGCTCAGAGTGTTCGATTTGAGACACGGCTCACGGCGACAGTCACGACGACGGTGGAAAGTTTCGAGAGAAACGTTAAGAGCTTGGCATTGTGTTTTAACGTCGCTGTGCGTGAAACGTTTACGTTTTAGAGTTCTTGGAAACCTGCCGGACAGGGACGTTTTTGATTCTGACGTGCCGTCTAGTGAACGGCGCATTTAATCTGCCAGATGTACATAAGATATGCAGGCGAGTGGGTGAATAATGCCGCTCACATAGCCTTGGCTGTTAAATACACAGGCAAAGTCACGTGTCAGGTATAAAACAGGCTCTTCTGCTTTACGCTATTTTGCTATAACAGTATGCAAAGCATTGTGTTTTATTCCTTATGTATCACTCGAAGCTGGATGTGACAGCGGAAAAAACGTGCAAGGAAAACAATTTATCCTTCCCACTAGCTTGGTAAGTTTTAACTTATGTTATACACGTTACAGATATAATAAAATGTTCAAATGTTGCACTAGTCCTAAGTTATAAATCTGAAATTTAAAATGCTTTTTTTTTTTTTTTTTAAACGTAGGGTGCTAGACAATTCATAATGTACATTTGGGGTGTTTTGCTCAGAAGCGTGTAGGAACCCCTGAAAGTCAGTAAGTTGTCACACTTTTTCAACACATAAGAAGACAAATAAGGTACATCCATTACGTTATGGGTCAAAATGACCCACAGTTTAAATACACACAAAAACAGCAAAGAACAGCTTGAAACAGTAAGCCTTTATTATGGCTTGTCTGAGGCAATCCATTAGAAGAAATATTTACATATAATTTCATGAAACGAAATGAGGAAAGTCAAAAAATTCTGAGAAAAAGACCACATAATAGCCACAGTTTCAGAGATCGTGCACGTGGAAATGGGTTATAGAAGGGTTAGTCAAAGAATAAACAGGGCTGGATCTGAAAGGGGTGGATGGTATAGTAGATACACATGCAGTCAGGTCCATAAGTATTTGGACAGCGGCGCAATTTTCGTAATTTGACCTCCATTTATCTCCTTAATTTGTCGTGAAATAACGAGGAAACAGGCCACACCCGGCCATGAAACTGCTTATAAGTCGATTGTCCGATTACTTTTGAGCCTGTGTAAAAATATATATATATAAATAGCTGTGATTCGTAAACGGTTAATGCGATATTTTTGTTAAACCCCTTGAATTAAAGCTGAAAGTCTACACTTCGATCCCATCTCGAATTGTTCCATTTGCATCAAATCCATCATTGAAAATTGTGTCACCGTGCAAGTACTTACGGGCCCGACCGTATACTTAGTAAATATATAATGTCAAATAAACAATATACGGTATATATTATATCATAATCAATTTATTCGTAGCTGACTACAAAATAGCATAATGATTGTTACCAGAGGAAGTTCTCTGCAGGTAAAGTATCTCTTCTATACTGACTGAAGTAGAAGTGTGAGCGTACCATATTCAGAACTACTGCTAGATATTTTTAAAGGTTTGTGACGTACAATTTTTTTATTTTTTTTAACCCAAGCCAAAGTGTGCTTTTTTTCCCCAGACGATGGAACACTCTTGTTTTGTTTGTTTTCTTTAATGAACCCGTGACTTAAACAACATTTTGTTGTGCAAAGTCGGTCTTTGTGTGATTTCTCTCGTAAGAATAACCAAAGTGATACGACGTTGTGCTAAAGTAGCATTTTGTAATATTTAGTGCCTTCTATTGCCTGCTCTGCTGGATCTGGGTTTGAAAAAAAATCAGTATCAGGAGCCTAGAACGAAGAGACTACACATGGGATACATCACATGGGAATCATGCCAATTAAAGTAGATTTAAAATTCAATTAACACCACTTATATAAATTGCAATCTGCACCTTTGACATGTGCTGTGGCCGTTATTGGCAGAAATTAGACCGTTTACTGCTGGTATTCCCAAATCAGATGAGGACAGGCAAAATGAAACTGAATTTTTTTTAAAAACTTCAACAAAAAAAAACAAACATTTAATTATAGTTATGTTTGCAACAAGAAAGGCGAATGATCGGAGGAGATAAACTCAAAGCACACTCAGCAAAGGCGCTGGACGTTACTCAGTTGCATTGAGGTCCTTTTGTTCAGTTTTACATGAGAGTACTGGACCTTCTCCGTCAAGTTTTTAGAGATGACAGTGCACTATATAGTAAACAGGGTGTGGTTTCAGTCATGTGGTGGCTGTTTGCTGTTATCTAAGGCGTCGCTCGAATCCCATGAGCCACCTCTACTGAGGATTATTATGAAACACTGCCTTTGGTTCAACAACTCATGCAGTTAATATTATGAAGTGAATGCACAGCTGAAAAAGAAGAAATAAATAAATAAATAAATAAATAAATAAATAAACAGAGGCAGAGCTGGCAGGTCTATTTACAGGAAGATAAGCGCAAAATTCAAATCAGTAGTCCTGAACCACTTTGGTTTATTCAAATGTGCTCTAAAGAATAAGATCACAGGTCTAGAATGATCTAAATGACTTTACAACAACTATGGCCATTCCCTAGTGAAGAAAAAACACAATATTTGATATAAGATCCTGAATTCGTATTATTCCAGTCAGGAAATAAATAGCACTCATTTTTAGACCTCACTTACGATATTATATATTCACGAATATTTGAAGAATGCTAAACACTAACGCACAGTCCGCTTCAGAGACCTGCTACCGTGGAAAGAAGCCATGATGAGTGAAGCAGGGTTTATAAACACCCCCATGCGTGTGGTTGGATCAGACCGGGATCCACCAGGCTCTCATGCAAAGGCCGTTCCACCGAGAACTCGTAGGGGGGCTGCAGTCGCTGGCGAGAGTGTTTCCCCCCGCGCTGAGGAATGGGCAGCTCCGAGTGATGGGCAGGGAGCGGGTCTGTGAAGAAGTAGGGATGCAGTAAAGCCTGCAGAGAGAAAGAAACAGAAGGAAGCGACAGAGTCCTTCAGAAATAAATGTGGGAGATATTAAAAAGTACATAAAGTTTCAACAACAAAAAAAAAACTTTTTTTTTTTTTTTTTTTTTTTAGACATTTGATGTTCAACAAAAATGCTACTAAAGGTGTAAAAGGTGAAACCGGTTGATATATAAAATAGTGGATTTTTAAATATAACTTTTACTCATTGGGTTACTTAAGTTTCCTCATTTCACTGCTACCATAGCAACAGCTATGTCAAACATGTTATTAATGCTACGTTCATTGCTGTTGATGTGTCTTAGCAAAACTCCATACAGTGAGACAAGCCTCTTCTGGTGTTCTTCATATACTGTACATATTATTGTATCTCCGGACAGCTCGTGTACTACGCAGCAGTGTTTATTAGCTCTACATACACGTTTATATGTCTACGTAGAGCCGCTATAGGGGCGGAGCTCCTTCAGGTAAAGACGTTAGAGTGAGATGGTTTGTGTGGTCGCACCTGTCTGGCATTAATCCTCTGCTTGGACGGATACACGAGAAATTTCTTCAGCAGGTCAATGGCCTGAGGGGACGTGTCAGGCACGATTTCCTCCAGAGGGATCGGCGGGTTATCTTTAAACGTGATCTTGTTGTAATCTGGCAACTCTGTGATCTCCTGTATTTAAAAAACCCCAAAATATATATATATATGATACAACATATCCTTTATTAGAAACAGATATAACATCACTATAAGTTATATTACATGCACAGCTCTCCTTCAAAACTGTTATTAGAATTATTATGTAATGAATAAAACACTTCTGGGCGCGCTGTTATAGAGAAATATTCAACAACGGTTAATGGAGTCCCTGTTACCACCGGAAAATTGATTATTTTCTTATAACAGCATATCCTGAAGTGGTTTTTTTCCTCTTACCCAACAGCAATTTGCCAAAAATTAAACTTTGTATTGATTAAAGAATGACATTGTAGGGTTTTTTTTTATCCATTTATAGTTGCGTTGTAGAATTTTTTTCTTTCCACTGTCAGCTTGCTCAATCTACATGTGAATTTCTGTAAAGCTGCTTCGTGACTATGTCTATTGTTAAAAGCATTTTATATAAATACATTATAAAAAAATGTTATTTGTTATTTATAATAGACTCTATTTAAATGGACTTTCTCCTGTTGGAAAACTTATAGCTTTACCTCTGACTGTTACAAAGCGCTGTCAGTTACAATGAAGGAGGCGTAGCTTGTATTTTCTTTGTGCAGTGTCTAAACAATGCACTGGAATATATCAAAATGGCTCGAATTTTGTATCACCTTCATATATCTGATCGATGATGAAATACAGTTGCAATCAAAATGATCCAACCCCTATTGCCAATCAGGTTTATTGTCAAAATGGACAGACTTTCAGCTGTTTGTGATGAACAAATCAAACAAAAGCAATTGAAATAGTTCAACATAACGAATAAGTGGTTTCCTCCAAATTCAACTGAAAATGCAACTTATGATGACTTCTCCAGTTTCAAAATTTTTCAGCCCCTTCATGGCGAGCATCTTTAGTACTTAGTAGAGAACACTGTTGCTGTTATGACCCACTGCAAATGAGATGCAGAGCTTCTGGCAGCGTTCCTGAGGAATCTTCACCCGTTCCTCATGAGCGACGGCCTCCAGTTCAGTAATATTCTTGGGTTTGTGTGCTGCAACCGCCTTCTTCAAATCCCACCAGAGATTTTCTACAGGGTTGAAGTCAGGTGACTGTGATGGCCCTGTAGAATCTTCCAGGACTTCTTCTACAAGCAAGCCTTGGTGGAATTTGAGGTACGCATGGGATCATTGTCCTGTTGTTCCTCACAGACGGCATGATGTTTTCTCCTAGGATTTCCTGATACTTCAATGAATCCATCTTGCCTTCCACGCGATGCAGGTTTCCAGTGCCAGAGGATGCAAAGCAGCCCCAGAGCATCACCGAGCCTCCGCCATGCTTGACTGTGTACAGAGTGTTCTTTCTTCATTCTTCTTCCTCCAGACATACCGCTGATCCATCGTGCCGAAAAGTTCCAGTTTTGTTTCATCGCTCCCAAAACTTCTGTGGCTTATTTATATGATTTTGAGCGACTTTTCGTGTGCTTTTGGTCAGTAGTGGTGAACGTCTTGGAGTTCTGGCATGGAAACCTGCAGCGTTTAGTACGTTCCTTACTGTGCTCACTGAAACCTCAGGGCCTGTTGCACCCAGTCTTGCCACAGGTCTTTTGCAGTCGAGGGTTTTTCACAACCTGCCTTCTCAGAAATCTGCTTGCAGTCGTCGATAGCTTCCTTTTTCTGCCCCGTCCAGGTATTTCATCCATTTTCTACCCCTAGCCAGTTCCGGTATTTCATGTGTTCCAGCTCAAGCACACCTGGTGAAACCAATGAAGCTCTTGATTAGTTGTATCAGGTGTGCTCGAGACAACACCTGTTTTGCATATTTGTGCTGTTGTGAGGGATTCTATTCAGGGGGGTGAATAATTTTGAAACTGGAGAAGTCATTATAAGTTGCATTTTCAGTTGAATTTGGGGAAACCACTTAAAGCATTCATCGTGTTGAACTATTTCAGTTGCTTTTGTTTGATTCGTTCATCGCAAACAGCTGAAAGTCTGTCAATTTTGACAATAAACCCGATTTGCAATGGGGGGTTGAATAATTTTGATTGCAACTCTATTTGGGTGTGGATTGTATTGTCTTGAAAGAGGAGATCCATGGTTGATACATAGCTGCAACCCAATCCTGACTAAACCAATCCAGGTTAATGGCAATTATTTTGCACTCGGTTTGTCCCAGGTGTGTCATTCTTTAGGCAAAACAACACTGGTATAAGATCTCATATATGGCATAGCTGGTTTAAAACACAGTGTCTCCGTCTGCTTAAACTCATGAGCCGAAACCGTACAGGGACTGAAAATGGATGGAAAAGCTCACCGGCCACACTTTCTGGTTGGGAGTTCCCAGGACACGGAGCACGCAGCACAGCTGCTCGATGTCATTCTCTCCAGGGAACAGAGGAGAGTTATTCAACAGCTCCCCAAAAATACAGCCCACTGCCCTGGAATAAGCACACGCCAAAACCACAGGTCAGGGGTTAGAAACCAACAGCACCACCCTGATTACTAACTGCCTAACAGCTCCTGTGGGTATTTTGCAGCGTTTGTGAAACTGTCCCCACCTAGTGGTCACTTTAGAGAATACAGATTAAAAAAAAAAAGACATCACCAAGGTGTGTGCTGGGGAAGGTTGTTAGAAGCAAATCTGTATCACCTCAAATTAATTAATAAATGAGCTTACAATCAGATTTTTTTAATTAAAAAAATATTGGCACCCTTGGTATGGATGGGCCAAAAAAAAAGTCTTTGTGCTTAATTAGATTAATGTTACACTGAAAACACACTGAGTGGATTATTCTAAGATATTTTTTATTATTAAATCATTTGTACTTTATGCAATCCCCCTATCTCGGCATCAGAACTAGTTCTTGTGGACTCTCGTCTAATAATAATTCTAATTATTACCCTTAAAAATTTACCTTTCATATACTGTACAAAAGTTTTAGGCACCCTATTTTTTTTTTATTTTTTTTTTAGTACAAACTTTATCAATTTTTATTTTATGACTTTACATTATCGAGTCAGTACAAAAAACATTTTAGAGTCCCAAACATTAGTTTTCTAGGACAAAATGAAATGTTAAAGAAAAATGTTTGTATGTCAGTAAAGACAGAAGCGTATTATGTAAGAGACACTTTTCAGACAACAAAAAAAAAACACAATGAAGGCTGCTGGGTTTTGCTACAAAAATAAGAAGAGTGTGACAGTCAAAGTCTCCAGAAGAACCGTGTCTGGTTCTGCAAGACGCTCGATAACACTTACAGCTCATTTCCTTATAAAACTGCACTAACACACAAGGACTACTATTTTTATTTTGATCTTAAATATTGACTTTGTTTCATTTACTACTGTTTACTGCTCTTTACAGATTTTTTTAATTTTTTTAACGTTGAGACATTTAATTTCATTATTTTATTAAGGCATCTTTGCTCTACAGCATTTCTTTGCATGTGCCTGAAACTTTATTAATACATTAGAGGTGCAGTTTGTAATATTTAAGTGTTCCCAGATGTATAACAATGATACAATTTCAAAATGACCTTAGCAAAAGCATTACATCCGAAAAGTGAGTTCTAAAAATGATCAGCTGTTCTTTTAACATGTTTTTTTTTTTTTTTAGGGGCCAAGCACTGAAGGTGTTAGGCACCCATTGTATCCGTTAGTTTTCTTCTTATTATTTCTTCTTCCTCAATGGGAGTCTGTGGCAGCCCTATGAACCGTAAGTAGGAAAATGATGAAATTTGGCACACTCATAGATATGACCATGAATGGTATCTGGACCAATTATGGGCTCTCTAGGACCAACTCTATAGAGCCACCACTAGTTCAAATATTCACTATTCAAATGGTTATAATTGTTGAACACTTTGTCCTAGAGAAAAGAAATTGAGCTCGTCAGATTACTCTCCTCATGCTGATCACAATCCATATCTTAGATTAAGATTCCACCCATTACAGTAGTCACCATTTTGAAATGTACAGTATTCTTTTTTTGTTCGCTACGCCTCGTTCAAATTTGGTCCAGTTCTTACCTGAGGATCAGTGGACAGAGCCGCACGAAAATGGCAGAACAGAAGTTTGATATTCATATTTGTAAACATTCTAACTAATGGTTTTGTGTGCTCATTCTCACCTTGGAAGCTCTCGTGAACATCAAGTTTCACGCGTATCACCTGTGTGGCGCACTGTGATCAGCGATAAGCACCGATTCTAACGGTCCTGGGTTCGATTCCCGTTCGGTGCACGTTCTTAAAAGTGTGCGCAATCATTCGGTTCCTTTCTTTCGTGGCTCAGCATTGCACTAACCTTTCAACCTCTTGGCATGCAAATAAATACCTCCGATCTGTTCATTTCCTGTTCAATCTTATTCTCAGCTGTGCTTCTGAATCTATCTTTTATTCATTCATGTACATTTCTATTTCTCCTCTTTGTGATCTTTGGGCTCCACATTGCTCTTGCTGCGCCTTTGGTGCTTGGCCCCTTTAATCTCTGCTTGCAGCTATATATATTTTTTAAAATTATAATTAATCTTACTTTTTCTGGTGGAATTATAACCTGGCAACAGAGGTCTAAAAATTACAAACTGCTCCTTTAATGCGTGTTTTTCTGCTGGAATTATAAACCAAGCAATCGAATCCATCATCCTGTAAGATTAAAGCAAACGTAAATCACCTGAACCATACGGACGGTGAGCTTCTCTTTTTCATTTATACTCATATATTCTTGAAAACCATCTTTTGTTGTTAAACATGTACAACCGTGAGACGGAGCAGTGACGTATCATACCAGAGATCTACTCCTTCGTCATATTTCCGAGCACCGTATAGAAGCTCTGGAGCTCTGTACCACCTGCAACACAATTTTTCACAACAAAAGAATCTGTTTTCAGCTTTCATGTGCTGGTTCACACACAGGAACAAGGAACCACTTGGCAAAGACAACACCGAGAGGCTGGAAGTGTTTTTGAGTGGCTCTATTCCTTCTACTAACAACCAGTAGAAGGAATTCGCTTGGTAAAAGTGTTAGGTTAAAACTAAACTAGTAAATAATACTCACCTTGTGGCCACCTGATGGCTGTAAAGCCTCTCTCCTTCATTGGAAAAAAGCCTGGCCAGACCAAAATCAGCAATCTTCAAATGACCTGTCGAGCTGATTAGAAGGTTTGCAGGCTTCAGATCCTGCATATAAACAGTATGTACATAACATAATGTGTTTTATTACGTGGAGAAACAACACAGACACAAGAGAGGACTAAAACACTCTCTGGATGTGCTGTTATAGGAAAATAATCAACGACAGGGTGGTGAGACCAAGCAGTGCTACTCTTATTTTCCACTAACAGGTAGCACGGAAGTGGTTTATTCCTCTTACGCCACAGAAATCTGCCAACAATTTACCATCATTATTGATTCAAGAATGGCGCCACGTACTTTTTTTTTTTTTTAAATCAGTTTATAGTTACATTTAACATTGTGGAACGTCCCCGAAACAAGTCTTCCCTCGTAAACACTTTCACACGTCTGAAAACGTTAAGGAACAGCTATACAAAGCGCTGACACTGGAGACTCCTTCCAAAAATGTTAAATAAAATGTCTCCTTACAGAAAAATTCCAACATGTCAACATGTACACACGTTTCTAATGCGTCTGTCAGACAAGTCCCTGCATAAGTCGTTACTATAGAAACGACAACGTATTAGACGTGTCTTGCAGCTGGAATTACCATCAGACATGCTGTTGTAGGAAATTCTGACCAATCAGACGAGACAATTCAGCAGCACTGTGGTACGATTAGATTTTAGTTCAATCAGAATCATTACACGTCTATTATTACTATTAAATCTAATCTAAATCTAATCTCTCCGAATGCCTGGTTTCTGAGATGACAACATTAAGCCCCCCCCCAAAAAAAAAAAGTGAAGCTGCAATCATACCCTGTGCATGATGGAGTTCTCATGACAGAAAGCCACCCCTTTGAGTAACATCATCATGTAGCCCTTGACCTGAGATTCAGTCAGGGGTCTCTGAGAGTTCCGGATAACCTCCGACAGATCCGAGAGCATGTACTCGAAGACCAGCACAAAGCCGGTACCGTGTGGGAACACATCCTTCAGCTTTACTACCTGGGGAGGAAAGCAAAGCCGTGGCCTTTGAGAGGTTTTTCTTGATCATCTTCTACTTCATGTTCATTTAAATCATCACTGTAGATATCACTGTACATATTTTAACCAAGTCCTGAGAATGTGGAGCTACCCAGCAGCTACATTTATTCAGTGATCATTCAATTTACACCAAGAAACTAATCAGATATCGTAAAACAAAAACGTAATCAAGCGCTAGACCCATATGTTAAGAGGCGCTAAACTGACCTAGACTGACACCTTTTCATTCTGTAGAGATGGAAAGTTTTTGAACCAGAAATATGTGTATTTAAAAAAAAAAAAGCCAAATCTTTTAAGGTTTTAAACACACTCACGTATGGGTTATCTTCAATTTCCTGAAGTGCTTTAATTTCTCTCAGTGCTTGGTTGGGAATCCCGTCTTCTAGCTTTCGTAGGGCCACTTTCTTCAGTGCCACCGTCTCTCCTGTCTAGACATACACACAAAAAAAAAAACACAAGCGAGGAAGAAAAAGCTAATGAACTGCAGAATTAAATAACAGTAGGTATTTAACGGATAGATAAATGGCATGAGACAGGTAAGGAATAAAACACCTGGGGCTTGCCGCTGTAGGAGAATCATGCCGAACAGGCAGGGTTGTTTTATTTATTTGGTTTGGTTTATTTCCTTTATGGCAAATGGGAATAGCTTTGGCTCCACGGTGCGTGGAGGAAAAGCAAGTCACTTCCACCTAGAGCTTGTTTTAAAGAAAAGAATCCGAATCTAATCAATTTTCCGTAAACACTGGATACGGTAAACAAAGGGTGAGTGAAGTATGGGTAGGATCTACAATGTACAGAACCGTTCCTGTTGATATGTTGCAAGGATTGGGAGAGGGAAAAGGAGTGGATAAGGGTCGTATCGCAGACAGGTCGGGCGGACCAACGGGGCGAGCTGGCATTGGACCTGGTGCTTTTCAAACTGCTGGGGTGGCGACCCAGCACTTCAGGTAATAAGAGATGGGTCTGACTCAGTTGAAAAACCAATTAAAACCTCCAATTCAAGTGGGAGGGTGTAACATTTCTCCTAAAGGGGATCTCCTATAAGCGATAAAGGGTAAAACCACGCTTTCGCACTCACCGCCATTTTGATAATTGTGTGTCGAAACAGTATCGCTAACGTTTCAATATTTTGCATTCTGAATTCGATTACAGGAACATTCCTCAAACGAATGTTATTCTGCGAATAAAGTAAGTAAGGCTTGCTGGGAAAATGTTTAGCAAAACAGACAGTTCCTACAGTGACAAACAACCTAGTGCGGAACGTGATCGTCTTCGATTTTTAAAGCAAGTTTTATCTATCTAACTTCGTGAACTACACTACCGGTCAAAAGTTTGTGGACACTCGACTGACATGTTTCTCATGATGTCAAAAACCTTTTGATATGAAGGTGTGTGATTAAACGTGTGAAATCGGTGTTGTAGACACAAAATATAATCATGCCGAAGTATTCGTTTCTTTCATTAGAAAAAGAACATTTTATTTACCAAAAAAAACTTTTTAAACGGACGACTCGGGGGGTGGGGGTAAATATTCCGAAAAGCATCCGATAAGTGTCCAGAGTAGATGGGAACTCCTTTCATACTGTTTAAAAAGCATCTCAGGGAAATTCCTCAAGAAATCGCTCGAGAAAACACCAAGAATACATTTCTGGAAATTCTAGTCAAAAAGGGCGTTGACTTTGAAGATGCTAAAATATTTAATTATTTTGATTTCTTTTGGATTTTTTTAAAATCACAACATAATTCCCATAGTTCCATTTGTGTTACTCCAGAGTTTTGATGACTTTATTATTATGATAAAATGTGTGTGTGTCCGGGGGGTGGGGGGTGGGGTAGTAGGAGGAGTAGTGGTGCCACCCCGATTGCAGATATCAGAAGAAACGCATGCGCACCACAGTGAACTTGTTTCCCAAGCAATGATTTGTATTATTATTCGCCGAATCAAAGACACCCCAAAGAAATATGTGCACACCATGGTAAAAAGAAAGAAAATTAGAAAAATATCACAAAAATATGGAGATTTTGCTGGAGACCTGTAAAACCCTGATTACATGGGGGGTACGTCCAGAACAGGGAGGAGAACCTCACTGTGATTAAAACAACAACAACAACAACAAAAAACATTGATAACACCACACTGGATACAGTCAGAAACTGTATTGAAGACTATGGCAGGCGCATAGAGATGACGTCACTCCAGCGCGTCAGCTGGGTATTTTTCCAAACGGCTTGAACAGAGAATGCTAGTTACAGTAGCAACCCTTAAAAGCGAAGAAATCATTTATAAAACTGTGCATCGTGTTTACCTCGATATGTTTGGCCTTGAACACAATTCCATGCGCTCCTTCGCCAATCCTACCGAGAATACTGTACTGATCCATGGCACGAGCCCAAAGCAGCTAACCCGTAAAGCTAACTTGCTTCGTTCACCAAATAAGACTTCGTGTTTTATTTAAATAAAAGTCGATACTATAAATACACACATATAAAATACATGCTAACCCGACGTTATACTTTACTAACCAAACTAAATAGTCAGTGCAAAACAAGCAGCTAATCTCGCGCTAACGAGTTCGCAGCGTTTCCATGGAGACAGAAGCATAGCGCTACGGCAACTCAGAAGGCCCAACCCACAGGATTTGCGTTTTATATTATAGACGACGAGCCAACTCCATAAACCAGTGTTCAGTATTCTCTAAAATGTTTTATTATCGCTGGAAAGTAGGCATGTGTGCATAAACAGCGTTAAAACCCTAGCGCAGTCCCCCCCTTTCTATTTCTGATTACAAAGTACACTTAATATTCTTGCTGGTCTTTTATATTAATTGTACATAATCCAAAGAAACCTCTAACACCCACAGGAAAAAAAAACAAAACTCATCAATGTCAAGCAACATGACACAAATGAACACAGAGACAGATTTCCATTACTTTTATATGTCAAGACACAAAAGCAATCAATAGATGACAACATGTAAAAACATTTGTTACAGATAATTATATAAAAAGGCGGAGTTTTGTTTTACTTCTTGCTACGTGAAAGAACTAATTTACAACTGAGTTCAACCGCTGGCTGTGCCAATAATCCATTATTTTCCCACAAAATTGTCAGAAAAGCAAACCAATGTTTTGTTTTTTTTCTCTCCATTTCCCCATTCAGACACATTATCGGTGCACTTTTCAGTCAGTCAAACATCATTCTAGAAACTGGGGGGTCGTAATGCAAAATCACGTTTCAGAGCGAGTATGCTGGTCCAGGATCGGAATTGAGCTATCCAACTGAACACAATGAACAAAAACTCATCCCGTATCAGCACTCTCAATCCGACACTGGTAATCCATCTGTACCCTGCACGCCGAAACCATCTGCCAAAAAAAAAAAAAAAAAAAAAAAAAAAAAAAAGGAGGGAGAAAAATAAAAGTCAACCGTCCCAAGATGAATGAAAATGCTTGCGACATTTTCCCCACGATGAGAAGAATCCCAAGTTTGCTTTTTACTTCTAAACCAGCTCACAAACAAGCATGGGAGGGGGGAAAAGAAAAAAAAAAATTCCACAAATGCTTTTAAAAAAAATTTTTTTTTTTTTTTAAAAAGCAAAGTTTACATAAACTATGGACTAGTGAAAAGGTTAACAGGTAGAGAAAAAAACAAAAAGAACAAACAGCCTTCCAGCAACACACTCCTTTAAATGATCAACAATATACAAGTTGGAAGGGGAAGAAAAAAAAAAAATGCATAAAGAAACAAAGAATGAAAAACCTATGTTCAGTATGCTAAAGCATGGTTTAAATGGATAGTCTTTCTCCAAAGTGAGTAGAAAAAGTTCACGTCAATCTTTAATTTCTGAATCATCATTTTGAAATATTCCTTAAAGGTGGGATGGAGAAAATTCCGTGGCACACAGGACAATCGGCCACGGGATCCCACGTGACACTCGGACTATAGGAATGAGCAGGAAACGCGTTTTTAAAACGGAGCAAATGCACACGTACACAATAAAGGGAACATTTTTCTCTGCTTAAAAAAAAGAAGAAAAAAATACAAAAATAAACCACACACAGCGAGCTTCTGCATCACTTCTTACTATTTATGGGATCCCCCCCTCCCCTTCTTTATACAAGATGCATTTCAATGCAATTTAAAAAAAAAAAAAAACAAAAAAAAAAAGGCATACGCCTCCCCCTCTACAAGGATCGGAGTCCTTATAGCTTCGTTACAAAATACAGTTCTCCAATTCCCTCTTCGCTATGAATGAAAAAACACAGTGATGTAATAACAGGCTACTGGACTCGGATTGAATATACAATTACAGATGTCTTAAAATGAAAAAGTTTTTTGTCTTCAGAAGCATCACCAAGTGCTGTGTTGTTGCTTTCCCCCCCCCCTCCCATCCATCCATCCATCCATCCATCCATCCTTCAATGGATTTCCAGGTGTAGCTTCATTGTCGGATTTCTCCCTCTTCAGTTACCATCAAACGTCTGTCTGTGTCCAACTGAAATATACAGACTTGAAAATAAAAAATAAAAAAAACTGGCTGAAGAGCAAAAGTTGTGTTTTTGTTTTGTTTTTGTTTTTTTATCTATTGCTTGTAAGATAAAATAAAAGAACATGAAGGAAGGAGGAAAAAAAAAAAACGAACTACAGAAAAACAAGACAGTTAACTTGACTGAATGCTGCCATTGGAAATTTATCACACGAAACTTCCAGGACAAAGCAAAAAGAATGTGCTTTTAACTGTTTGTGTGAAGAAACATTTATAATACGGTTTCATTTTAACACAGTCGAAGCGATAAGGCGTCCATGGCACCAGGATGTCCAGTGATGATTGGGGTAGGGCACAAACAGATTATCTTGATCTTTCTCCTTTTTTTCCCCCCCCCCGCTGTCATTTCATGTTAAGTTGGAAGTGGTAGGGGGATGTGGGTTTAATAAGGCTGGGGAGGGCATTCAGCAGGAAGGATTTCGGTCAGGGGTCTTGGTCTCAAAGGGGGAGGGGCACATCAAAATCTCTCACTGGTCGGCTCTGGCCTTTTTTGGACCGGTACCTTTCCTGTAGAGAGTGGGGAAAAAAAGAAAGGGGGGGGGGGGGGGGGTACATTTTACAAGACATTTTCAGATCATTTCTTTTGGTAGAAACTGAGAAATCTAAAACAGGGTTATTTAAATAAAAACATAATAAATAATTCTGAAGGCCCAGTTTCATCCATCAAATTCCTTGCTTACAAAGGTCAGCATAAGCACTTAATCACTAGTGATTATCACGTAGTAGTTTATGGCAATAAAACAAGACAATCTGAAGAAGTGGTCATCATTTCATGATAGCTGTTTGAAAGGGTGACAAGTCAGAAGTGATTAGACTAAAAGCGTACTTCTCAAGCCATTCATCCCCATAAAAGTCCCCATGAAATCTAAATTGATGTTTTGTGGCTCTTAGTATGAATGTTTAATAAGCCTTAAAGGTTATCTATAAGCTAGTGCACTCAAACAATGACAAAATCCGCATTTAGAAGATATGCGAGTGCAAAATTTTCAGTCCGTCTCTCTACCACCGATACGGATTAACAATGTTGAGCTCATCAGATCTTCTGTCCAATCGAACACTCTGTAGAATCTGAAGTGTCCCGCCCACAAATTATAAATCACCTTGCCGAAGTTGAGAGATGAAAATCACGCAAGGCTCATAAACATGTCTTTGGCTGATCGAACGCGTGCATTTTATTCCGTTTTCCGACTGCAAGTCTGTTAAAAAGGAAACGGCTTGAATTCATTCACTTTTGATTTTTTCAATTAAAATTTGTCAAGTACGGCTTAGCCCGAGCTGTGAGGTAAGCTAAACGCTACTGGCTATTTAAAAAGGGGGCGGAGCCACTTGATATGCCACACCCTGACTCCCTGTTTCAGTGGAAATTCCGTCAACACATCAAATAACGCAGCGTGCTTCAAGGCATGCTCGTCAAGCATGGATGCGGCTTATTCTTCTTGGTTAATAAATGCCGAGACGTCCCTAATGTAATGTAATGTACATGAAATGTGCATGAAGTGCTCCCCCCCATAGTGGAAATGGCTTTTCTGTCTTCAACTGAATCTTTTCTTGTGGTCCAGGTCAGAATTCTGTTAAAGCTTGTTCATTTTTAAATACTGAAATTTTTTTTTTTTTATATTTATATATATATAGTGCATCTTTAAGTATTAGTAATTGACCATCGTTGTACCAAAATCGGCAAATACGAATCAAATGGTGAGACACAGGCAGTCCAACTGCTTTCTATATTTTATTAGCAATAAAAGGACACATACTCCAAAACAGAATCTTAAAGATAATGATAAGGTTTTGAATACCCCTTCGTCAGTGTAGACGTGGGTTAATAATGTGGCGTATGTAACAAAAGCGTCTCCGCTGGTCGTAGTAGTGATGTGGTAAATCTACACTTTGCTGGAAAAGCGTCAATACACTCAAAATCTCCAGCAGCACAAACACAGTCCTGTAGTCCGCCATTGTTTTGAAGTCCTAGCGCACACGCCTATAGACTGAACACATAATATACGTGCGCATGACGTCGTCGCTTTCACAAATTCTCGTTTTTATACGTTCACACAGAGACGATAACGGCATCGTTTTCAAAAACTTGCACTTTGAAACCCGATTTTCAAAAGTGTGCGTTTTCAGGCCCCAAAACGCCATCGTCGTGTAAACGAACAGCCAAAACGCGTACAAAGTTTCCCGTTTTTAGTCGAAAACACAGTCATGTAAATTGCCCCTTAAAAACACAACTTAATATAAAAACCCTTTTAATTGTTCGTTCATCCCTGTTTAAAACAGAATGGTAACGTTTAATCACTCAAAAGAAAACGCTTCATTAAATTGCAATGACTTTTGCTGGCTCCTAAATTTCCTCACTGTGCATCTGTGCGAGCCTGTTCACCCTGGCCCAAAAGATATTTTCGGCTCTATTACACCAATTTATTCGCCACTGAATCACATTTTAGGATAGACCCATGGATGTTCCAGTAGGTGCATAAACAAAACTCCAGTTAGTCCAGAATGCAGCTGCTAGAGTCCTCACTAGAACCAGAAGATACAACCACATCACCCCTATCTTAACACCACTGCATTGGCTCCCAGTGAAATCTCGCATTAGTTATAAAATACTATTATTAACCTATAAAGCACTAAATGGTCTCACGCCACAGTATCTAAGCTACCTTTTGGTTTTCTATGATCCGCCACACCTACTTAGATCAAAAGATGCAGGCTATTTGACGGTACCTCGAATAGCGAAGGCTACAGCAGGGGGAAGAGCTTTCTCTTATAGAGCCCCACAGTTATGGAACAGTCTTCCAATTAGTGTTCGGGACTCAGACACAGTCCCAGTGTTTAAGTCTAGGCTTAAAACGTATTTGTTTACTCAAGCCTACCATGACTAGACTTTGTTACCTTAAGCACAGTCCTAATAATCTTTTCTCTCCCTCTCTCCTTCTGTCGAGCCAGACACGATTTTATGGAGATACTAGAGATCCCGATCCTTTCTGCTCTCCGGACATGCCTGATCCGTTTCGGATGTCCTACCTCTGGATGGAGCTCTCATCTATTCCAATTCCAGATTGCTGGGACTACGGCTGCTTCTAAGGCCAAACAGACTTCATATAAAACCATAATGAACTTTTTCACACTATCTGTTGTTACCCAGATGAGGACGGGTTCCCTTAGGAGTCTGGTTCCTCTCAAGGTTTCTTCCTCTTATTCAGCTCAGGGAGTTTTTCCATGCCACCGGCTTGCTCAATTGGGATAAATTCGCACTTTTAATATCTGTATACCGTGTTTATATATTTCTGTAAAGCTGCTTTGAGACAATGTCTATTGTAAAAAGCCCTATACAAATAAAACTGAATTGAACCCTAGATAGTGTTTAACCCATGTACGTATTCATGGTATTTCAATGAAATACTCACGTATCAGGAGATGAGACCGGTCTCTTCGCTGCAGGTTTGGCAGCAGATCCATCTTTACTGGTTTCTAGAAAAGATCACACACATTCCAGGCTTACAAACACAGTACACTTCTCCGTATTCTCTCAAACATACAACATATTTAAACAAAATATAATTTTCTTTGTCCAATGTCACCACTACGAAGTACTAAATAAACCGTAGCAAGCAAAACTGTTGCTCTGGAACAACTGAAGTAAGTATTTCTAAAATAAGGTGTAAAATGTGTAATACTAAGATAAACAGTAGGGCTGGGCAATATGTGATGCATCAGGTGTGTTTTTAACTTGTCAAACGATACAACTAGTTATCATTTAGCAAATCAAAACCACAAAATACTTTATTGGCATTCTGTGGCATACGTTATTATTATTAACAACAATAACTACTACATTATGTCGACTCACCTTGTAGCCACCTGACTTGCGTAGCAGGGCCGTAGCCCTTCTCGTTGCGAGCGGCAATGCGGAAGATGATGGCTGGTTTGGTGGTGTAGTCGATGTGGGCGTTGGACAGGCTGGAGGTCTGGACTAGGCAGGAGGGATTTGGGCCACAGTACACCCGCATGAAGGCCAGCTGAGCCGGGGCAGATGCTTTTGCCTCGGTCGTCTGAGAGCTCTGGATGGCCAGGTAGACGGAGTACTCTATGATCTTCCCTGACGTCACAGACGGAGGTTCCCAGGTGAGGTGAGCACCATCAGGGCTCTGATTAGGAGGGGGGTAAGGGAAAGAGGGGAGGGACACACCACAATGTGCAATGAATGAAAATGTGAAAGAAAGAACAGAGAAGGCATGAATATTTAAGTGTCTATTTTAAAAAAATAATTTAAAAAAAAGCAGCTCACCTTGCTGATTTTAATGGCACACGGTGCTCCTGGGAAGCCAGGCAAGCAGGTCTTGAACGCCGAAACTTCAGAAAACGTTCCACGGCCACAAGCGTTGATTCCGGCCACACGGAACTTGTACGCGGTGCCGGGAGAGAGCTCCACTTTCTTCATTTGACTGTAGTCTGGTATGGCCCCAGAATCATCCTGCAAAATAAAGGCAACCTCACTCACACGGCTGTTCACACATGGCTCACGATATAATATATGATAGTGAGACAAATCTGTCATTCACAGCAGGAGAGAAAAATCCGACTCACATCAGTAACCTCTGAATCGTCTGCTGGGACGTAATAGTGTGTGACGACCGTGTTGGTCACCTTGACGATTCCGACATCAAACCACTGATTTTCTTTCTTCACTGGCGGTTTCACGACTGCAGGGGGCACTCCTGGCTTCTGTTGATATCAGACAAAAGAGAAAGAAACTCAAGCACTTAAATGACCAGCACATACTTCTGAAACACTTAATGATATAGAATAGTGAAAGTGTATGTGGGGGGGATTAGTCAGCTCACCCCAGCTGCAGACTCAATGCCATTGGCCACCTCAGCAAGCGTAGTGGCGGCCTGTATCTTTGCAGGGCTGGCAACCACCATGGGTTGGGACGGGGCAAGTGTACTCGATGGAGCCAAAGCTGCGTGAAAAGCAAGCATTTGTAAATACGGACATTTTATTCTTTGCTATGGCATAAAAGGTGCAGGACGTTCAAATTTCTTCTTAAGGCCATTAGTTTTATCCTTGTATCCGTTACAGACATGTTTAAAGAGTAAGAAACTGATTAAACAAGAGGTCTCAGGTGTACCCCTGCTTAGTTGGAAAGAAAGAAGCAGCTAATACTGGTACACTATGGTTTTGATTGCATGTTTTGTTTTCCTCACTCTCTGCAGAAGTGCTGGGGAGAAGCTGAGCCACAGCTGCGGTTACTGCTGCGGCGGCCATCTCATGGCCGTTGCTCTCGGTCATGGGGTCGTTGAGGCTGTCTGCGGGTGCCAGGCCCTCGGTGGGTAAAGTCGCTGTGCCAGAATCGGCCGCCAGCTGCTGGGCAGCGGCTGCTGCAGCTGCAGCAGCTGCTTGAGCCTCCTGGAGTTGCTGCTGTTGGTGGACCAGAGCAGCCAGTTCCTGTTGCGTCAGTACGATGGGAATGGTGGTGGTCTGCTGACCGTCCTGTCCAGAGTCTCCTTCATCTGAGAGAAGAAAGAGTGGGGGGGTGTTAATAAAATAAATAAAAATACAAATTTAGCTCCAATGCTGTTTCCACCAACTCGACTCTCGTAGTGAGCATCCTGTTAAAGCTTAGGCTGTAAGATGATGACTCACTGAGCACGGCCTGTTGGGCTGCCTGTAGCACGGCCTGTATGGCGAGCGCCTGGGCCTCTTCTGTGGCTGCAGCCTGAGCAGCAGCTTCTGCTGCAGCAGTGACAGCCAGTTCCTCCGGGGTCAGTCCTGTCACCATCAGCGTGGTCTGCTGCCCCTCAGCTGACATCAGTTCCTGAGGCAGCGCCAAGGCCTCGGAGTCTTGCCCTGCCAGAGCTACGGCCTCCGCGCCCTCACCGCCCTGCTCCATCTGCAGACATGATCAATTATATTCATTAAATAAACAAACAAATACATAAATAAAACGATCATTGTTGCAGTAGTACAGTGATCTGTACGATGTAGTAATCATACAGTCAAGTTCATTATATTATATTTCCCGAATAACTCATTTACTCGTAACATTTGGTAAATAAAAAATCTGATTGGACATTAAAAGATATTAAAAGTCAACACTGTTCAATTTCTCCTTTTCACTGTTTTTGTAGATTTTATATAACTTTTGGATTTTTAATTTTCTTTTTTAATCATGGCGCTACTATTTTGCTCGTTTTTAGCAAACCTAAACATCTGTACTGCAATACGTTCTGGCGAGCACGCCCATCCCTACCTCAGCTTGCTCTCCCTGACCCGGCTGTGCTTCCATGGCAACATGAACCTGCAGCATGGTGCCCGCCTCACCGGCAGCACCCTCCTCAATAGCAACGACTCGGACAGCTCCGTCTTCACCCAGTTCGCCCTCGGTTTGCATGGGCTCCTCACCCATCGCTACTGCCTCAGAGTCTCCCTGCTCCATTGCCTCAGCTTCACCAGAGCCCTCCACTACAGCAACGGAGCCTGCCATGGATGAGATTTCCTGCAGGGGCAGCGGGGGGTGAAATAAGTATATCAATAAAAACGGCACGAGTCAGGTCTGTTTATGGTCATCCCATCCGTATTAATATATATAGTGGGATAAGTATTGAACCTCCACAATCATGGTACAGTAAAAGGGCAGCGTAACAAATTTTGATTAGCATTCAGATAATCTAGATGGCAAAATTGTGCAAACTAAGAAAAGAAAGGACTTTACTTCCTGCACCAAAACCCTTAATTTAACGAGTTCACTGTAGTCACTGAACAGATGAACACTGTCCGAGTAAAAGTTAAAACCAGAGCTCGACCGATAATCGGTTTTGCCAATATTTTCCGACATTTAAGCATTTTTCCATTATCAGATGTCAGTTTTGTAATATCGGATCCACCGATGAATGCTGCCACCTTGTGAGCGTTTTGAGAATTGCGTGCAGGAGCACTAAATCTGAAGAGAGTCCACTGAACAACCGCGTACACAGGTAAAATATACTTGCTTGATGTATATACAAGATGTTTGTTTTGTATGCAAGGAGGAAGTGAAATTGCCACAATTGTTATAAATAAAAAGGTGCGTTCAGTTCAGTGGTGTCTTTTTTTTTAATCAATATCGGTCGACCTCTAGTTAAAACGAGTTGAAACAAAGACTTACCGGAACGGAGGGTCCTGGGGTGGGCGTGGCCTGAGTCACTGTGGTGATGGCTCTGCTCTGAATCGGGGGATTGGCAGGTTCTGTCGACGAAGTTGCCTCTGCACTGGTGCCAGCGTCTTGTCCGTTACCACTCTGTTGCGCTGCAAGACAAACCACAGTCCCGCAAAGCTGATCATTATACACACAAACATAATGTTTATAATTTGTAAGCAACTAGGGGAAAAAAAATTAAATCTTGACCATCAGCACGTCTGCAAAAATGCAGATAATCCTGCAGCAAAAGTTCAGGATACGCAATATTTTCCCAATAAACCAAGCACCACCTTGAAAAACTGATCAAAAACAAGATCAACCTATTTGTGCTAAACACCACTTGTAGATCATCTGTGCCTAAAACAAACAGGAGATTTGCAAACCAATCTTAAAATCTGTTGGAAAGGGCCAATCAAAATGGGAAGTCCAGTGTGTGACAGGCATTAACTATAATAATTAAGCCTAAACTATAGAATATAAGTGCAGTACTTGGCTCTTAAAAGGCTTTTGACTTCAATTTGGCTAGCCAACATATCAACATTTCCTAGGAACCCGAGAGAGATAATCAGCTATACCTGTTCCTTCGGCTGACTCGAGGCTGCTGGTGGCGGTAGTAGCCGTGTTGGTGGTGCCGGTCTCATGAGTCTCACATGGTGGGTTGGAACACACTCTCTGCACCGTGCCATTCTGCCCTGATCCGATGGTGGATGAAGCCTGTGTAGGTGTATTAGTGGTGCCGGTTTCGTGGGTCTCACATGGTGGGTTGGAACACACTCTCTGTACCGTGTTGGTCTCCCCACTGCCCATACTCGAAGATGCCTGTGTAGCGGTGTTGGTGGTACCCGTTTCGTGGGTTTCATGAGGTGGGTTGGAACACACTCTCTGTACAGTGTTAGTCTCCCCACTGCCCATACTCAAAGATGCCTGCGTAGCGGTGTTGGTGGTACCCGTTTCGTGGGTTTCATGAGGTGGGTTGGAACACACTCTCTGTACAGTGTTAGTCTCCCCACTGCCCATACTCGAAGATGCCTGCGTAGCGGTGTTGGTGGTGCCGGTTTCATGGGTCTCACATGGCGGGTTAGAACACACTCTCTGTACCGTGTTGGTCTCTGCACTGCCCATGTTGGAGGACGCCTGCGTAGATGTGTTTGTAGTGCCCGTTTCATGTGTTTCGCACGGCGGGTTGCTGCATACTTGCTGCACACGGCCCATGTCGGATGATGCCGTGGTTGTCGTGTTGGTTGTTCCGGTCACGTGTGTCTCGCAAGGTGGGTTAGAGCACACGCGCTCGGTTCCGATCTTGGCGGAAGCTGTGGTGGCCGTGTTGGTGGTACCGGTTTCGTGGGTCTCGCACGGTGGGTTGGAGCAGACCAGAGTCACTTCACCTGGGGTGTCGCCTGCTTCAGCACCTGTGGTGGAGGGCTGCTCAGAGGTGGGAGAGGCCAGGATGGACACGGGGAGGTCCTGCTGGGCCTCAACACCACTGGGGGTGCTTATCAGCGTCACCTGAGTGGGCTGTGTAGCTGCCTACAAGAGGGGAAGAAAATCATCATCATAATCATTCAGATTAATATTAGAACTATGACAGATTAAAGGATTTAACTTGACAGACTGAACAGCATGCATGTGCAGTACCTGTATAGCCACTGTAGGTGCAGTAGTCAGGTTTGTCTGGGCTGCAGACACAGTGATAGCTGTAGGGCTGATCACCTGGCTGGAGAGTGTGGCGATGGTGCCCAGGGTGGTTATGGGAGTAGCCAGGCTAGCATTAGCAGTGGGAACATTGCCCCCTGCCAGGCTGGTTGAGATTGTTCCGGTCACAGTGCCGAGAGTAGTTACTCCTACACAGACACGGGGCGAGAACGTTAGAAATCCCATTAATTAGAGAAAAAAAATTCCAAAGAGGGCCAGTAATCGCATTATAGGAAGTACGGCATTATAAATATGCAGTAATATGTTTTTGCTATTTAATATGTTAATAGCCTTGTGTTACCTGTGGTGCCTTTAACTACTAGTGTGGTAACTGTGGGCTTGACAGCAGAAACGGTACCAGGAGAAACGAGACGCACACCGCCCATGGGCACAGTGCGAAGAATGGTGCCAGGCTGCCCTGGCGCCCCCTTCAGGACCACCTGGGGGAAAAAAAATTAAAAAAAGAACACAAAAATAAGTAAATACTTTTCTTTTTTTTTTTAAACTCATCCCAGCAGGTCACACTTACAGTAAGAGAATCCTTACTGACACTAATTATTACTGTACTACACCACCACTTGGCCGGACTAATCAGCATCTCATTATAACAAAATATATATTTTTTGTAAATAAAATGTTAGTTTCCTAATGAAAGAAATTAATATGTTTGGCACGATTATAATTTTGTCTACAACACCGATTTCAAACATTTAATCATAACCCTTGAGAAACATTTCAGTCGAGTGTCCACAAACTTTTGACCATTAGTGTATGTTTTAGTTTTATTTCCCTTGGCTACGAGGACATAGGTTCAAGAGGACCTTACCTGAGTCACTCCCTGCTGTGCAGTTCCAGTAGCCAGTTTTGGTACTGCTGTGATTATTTTTCCTGGTGTTCCAGGCGTCATCATTTTGGTCGTAATGATCGTGATAGGAGACTTTATACCTGTGCTACTGGTAGCACCTGTCAAAAATAGGGTCGGGGGGAAATCACTACAGAAAGCACATCTTTAAAGCATAAAGAAAAACATTTAATTCAGCACAACAAGAACCAGACCAACCCAACCTGTGGCAAGAGTTATAGCTCACCGAACTTGCGGTAAGACAAACCTGCAGCTCCCTGCTGAATGGCAGACATCGGTATGGTCTTGATGATGGTGGTGCCAGGCTTGTTAGTGGTGGTAGGGGAGATGCCCAGAATGGTTGGTTTTGTGCCAGTACCACCCCCCTGTGTGGTAGTGATGATGGTAGTGGGTTTGCCGTCTGCTGAGGTGACTAGCTTCAGTATGGTGCCTGCAGGCAGAGGACCCTTCGTCTGGGAAAATAACGTCAAGTCAGTCATCTGTTCCGTGGTCTTTTGAAAACCGATCTAGAACCAATGTAAGAAATGAATTAATTCTGGTAAGCTGACCTGAATGATCTGTGTGACAGGGCTGCCAGCCTGGCCTGTCACGGCAGCGGTCTGTACTGGTTTTGTCTGGACCATGGACATCACCTTCCCAAGGCTTGAGATCTGAGAAGAAAGCACACAAAAGTTTACTTTATGAACATTCGCTGAATTATAATTCAAAATGATCAAGGAAAACTAAGCGCAAACACCAATTTTAACACACAAACACACAATGATACCGTCCATCATATTGATATAGGAATTAACTTCATGATCCACTTCACTCAAGTATCACATGCATCATTTGTACTCCTATAACACTCATCAACTCGATTATTATTTCACAATAACACGTCACTCTACTCTATGGAAATAGCAGACCAGCTAAGACAACTCTCTCAGTGCTCGATCCTCACCAGAGTGCCGCCGCTGCCCACAGTGAGTGGGCTCTTGACAAGCGTGATGGTTTTAGTGACTCCTCCAACCACAGTGGTGACCACCTGAGCCTGCTGGGCCACAGTCACCGTGCCCGATTTGTGCACGGTGATGATGGGACGTGTTGGCGTGTTAGGGGTCGTGATGGTAGAAGTTCCAGCTTGAGCTGCAGCAGTCTTTAGCATGCGGGTGGCTGGGTTGCTCACCTTGATTGGGGGGAGGGAGGGAAATAAATCAGTGAGACTTCAGTATACACAGGGTCAGAAGCAGGTAAAGGAGACGGGTGAAACTGCCCCTTAAAAGAAAAAATAAAATGCTCTAAACCTTATCAGAAAGACCTATTTGAAGTAAATTTTTCATGTCTAAGATTATCACCTATAATAAAGCACTGAACGGTGCTCAGGTTTGGCGGTCGTCGTTTCTCAGCTGTTTGGTAGGCTCGGGTACTATTCAGATTTTACGTTCAACTATTACCTCAAGCCTTATTAGACCTGAAATACTGAAGTATTACTCACTAATACAAGACGTTTATATTGCAGCCTAGCATTTGTTTTAAGATACTGGGGAGTAGACAAGGTATAATAATTTTTATTTTTTTTTAAAAGCTAACGTCTGTCGACTTAAACACAGAATCAAAGTCAACGCGTCCATAGAGAATACTTAATCTGACTGAAGTTCTCTGTGATGTGGATAAATATTAACCTCATCATTGTGACAAGGAGACAGGATTTATGAGTTATACTACAGCTATTATGAAGATCAGATTTTATTCGGTCACTTTAAAATTCCTAGGCGGAATTAAGGCTGTAAAATGGCACTCACCGTCACTGGCGAGGCTACTTTCACTGTAGCAGGAAGAGCTGCGGAGCCTGGAGTGACAGCAACAGTTTTCACGATGGTGGCTCCTGCTGGAACATTCAGCATAGTGGCTGATGACGAAGGAGGGATTTTCTGTGTGGCAGCCGCCGCTGCAGCCAGAGCGGCCATGCCACTCATCTGAGGGCTGCTCCCGATCGGCTAGAGAGGACAAGCGGGAAGTTATCTCTAAAGGTTTTTAAAAAATTAACGTGGTAAAAGTAAATAGCCCTAACGAATACAAAATGTTAACTTGGACCGAAAACACTGCTTTTCCCCCCCTGTGGGCTGCTCAGAAATATAAATAACTTACTGTTCCTTGTGCGCTCTGTGCAGGAACGACCATTCGGACTCCAGCAGGAAGTGATGCAACTGTAACCGGGGATTTTCCCACTTGATTGGCCTGACGCACGGTGACAATAGAAGTCCCAGCAGCGGACTGAGGTGCTGCCACTTTCAGGATGGCTGCAAAAGCATAGAGAAGGTTCAAGAAGGGAAGACAATATATATGTAGTAACTGAATACCAATATATAACATGAGCACAAATATTTAATAGAGAGAGATCGACCGATATTGATTTTTTATAACCGATACTGAGATTTGCATGTTTATGTGCCCGATAACCGATATGCAGAACCGATAACACCACCACTGAACTGAACAAACCATTTTATTTATAATAATTTGGTCATTTTCACTCTCATTGCATACAAAACTCTTATTTATATACCAATAAATAGAGGGGTGTGAAAGAGTGCAAAAAAAGTGCACTGTTACCAAAGTGTGTCCACCCCCCCCAAAAAAATAAAAGCACCGATGAGGTAAACAGATTACATGACGGAGTTTGTGTCTACTTCTTAGCGCCAAGATGCTTAAACTACATAAAGAGTTTATGTAATATCTAATTTGTATATTAATAAGCGTTATGTTAAATAAAGTTTATTAATTAAAGCAAAGCAAGTATACTTTCTGTGCACACTGTTGTTGACTCGTCTCCTCTCAAATACAGCGCTACAATGGCAGTGCTGAGCGAAACGTAAAGCGGCCACAAGATGGCGCCATTTATCAGTTTTCCAATATTACAAAAACCGATAAGCAATTATGGAAAAAAAATATTATTGGTAAAACTGATAATAGTTTGATTTCCAATATTTAATTGTTTAAAAATATAAAATAAAACAGACTTCGCAGTTTGGTAAAAATCCAGCTAGCTAACTCATATCTATACAAGAAAATTTCACTAGCATTAGCTACCCAGCTTTGTTGTACAACATTTTCTAAAAGTCAAGAAGCTTAGCTTTTTTTTTTTTTTTTTAATCCCAGTTTGCTCAAGTTTTAATTTTGTGGCGCGGTGTACTTCCCTCTCTAGATAATTTGCACATATTGCACATAACACAGCTTAGTTGTCTGGAGACCATAAACGAGTCGTACGAATTTCACACACAAACTCGGCTTTGTAAATAACTTCTCTGACGCTACCCACTTTTACCTGGACCGCGCGGTGAGGCTGCAGCGAGCGGGCTCACAGGCATGGACGCAGTTGGTGAGGGCACCTGGGGTATGAGGGTTACCCCTGTGACGGGCACGCTCTGAGAGGCAGGGGCCGCAGCGGCTGGGGCCGGGCTCTTGGGTGAGTTGGAGGGCAGCGAGGAAGTGGGAGTGACGCTGGGGGATGAGGCCGTCGTCGCTGCTGGAATTTCGTATTTCTGCAGCTGCAGCAGGTAGGCATCAGCGGTGGGCACAGCGCCCCAGCTCACCTCCAGAGAACTTGTATTGGCACGAACCAACTGCACGCGAGAGGGCGCCAGAGGACGGTCTGTAGAAAACGTGCAAGTCAAGTCAAATGTTTACACAAAGAGCACAAAATAACGATTTACTACCACGGCTTCATTTTTTAATTGGGAAACCAAGATGGAAGGGAGAGACACAAAAGTTCTTTCAACTCTATTTGCCTAAATAGTTCAGGTGCATAATTAATTAATAAGATATAAAAAAAATAAACTAAAACCCAATAACCTCACCTGTCTCCAAATACCAGAGGTCTTTGCAGCACACTTGGTTGTTCCAGGCTTTGCGGTAGCCGTCTCTGCCACTCCAAACATACAGTCGGGAGTTGATGGCTACGGAGCAATGTCCTGCCCTGGCTCTCGGGATGTTGTCTTCCAGAGTGTCCATTAAAATAGTCTCCCATGTCATTGTGTCTGAGAGACGGAGAGAGAGAAATTCCATTTATCCATATTCCTAAAGTATTCTTCAGAATTACGAGGCTAAGTATAGCCACTATTAAAACTTACCCAGATTTAGGCATGCCAGTGTGTTTGTACACTTCCATTCCTTTTCATGTGTAGCCACTTTCACGTCATCCATCACCAAGGGCACCCAACCGCCAAACACGTACATCCTCAAGAGAGATTGTGATGGCACAAGTTTTATGAGTCAGGTGCACTCACCATGCGTTACCGTCGCAAAACCCCAGCCGTGTTATAGAACGCTGCTCACAATTAAGGGCTTGGATTAAAAAGGCCCAACAGTGGCTCTCTAGCATTCCTGGGATTAAACTCACAACCTCCTGATCACTAGCTTTGACCTAACCCACTGTTACTATTCACAATTAAATTATAAAGAGATGCACTAAATCTCCTAGATTAAAATGTGCACAATCAAACAATACAGCCCGGCTCTGTCTGCACACTGTACAGTAAAGTCAGGGTCACATTGTATAAGCGTTTATAAATTTGACCTGAGGACACTCACTTGTTGGTTATGGTGGTGGCAGAGTGGAGACTGCGAGGGAGCGGAGCAGTGCCACTGATTGCCGGCTTGTTCCAAGTCAGTGTGTCTGTAGGAGGCAAGAATTGTTTATGAAATGATCGTTCATAACTTCTCGGCACAGGAGGAACAATGCACCGAGACCTAGAACTGTATGTTATATCGAGTTGATCATAACAGTGGATTTGGCTTCGTTAAAATTTGTTTTATTTATTAATTAAACACGTGATTAGCAGTTTGTTTACATTGTAATTAAATCGCACGGTTTTAGTCAATATTGTGTAACACTACTAAATAAATAAACAAAAACAAATAACTGAACTCTTCTCAATGGATGTTCCTAAAATGAGGAAAATTCCTAAGTTCTCAAAACGTTCAGTAGAGCAAATCCGCTAATAATATTCACTTATCAATCGAGGCATCATTTCTTTAACCTTCCTGTATTTCTTACCTATATCTAACGTCCAAAGGTCTCCGAGGCGGCAGCCACTCATGCCTCCGTAGATAACGAGGCGAGACTTCTTTGAGGTTTTCTCTGTGTACACTACGGCTGTGTGGCTCTCGCGAGGAGGAGGAAGCACGCCGTATGTGATGGGGATGTCCCAGCCTGCCACGCTGGAGCCCGGACGCAGCTCGAGTGTGTACAGGTCATTCAGGTATCTGTACATGGGGGAAGGAAAAACACTCTGGGTATGAAAACACTTCTGGTATTAAGAAAATCCAGTCTTATTAATCCAAATCTACTACGCCGCTTCAGGAAAACAGAGACAGAGCATGAAAGGTGCTGCAAAGCGTGCACAACAATGTGACCGACTAATTATGGTTAAGTATAGTTGCCAACCTTGGAATATTGTTTTTGGGATCTTCGCTGTCGTTGGCAAGTCCGCCGAATAGGTAGCATTTATTCCCCACGAGGGAGAAGCTGTGGCCCAGGCGTGGACAAGGAGGAGGGCCATTCTTTGGAGCTTTAGGCTTCAGCCGTTTCCACTCCCATCTACTGGCCTGTGTTTGAAAAAAAAACAAAATGATACTTGAATTTTGTTTTTCCAAATCATTCATAATTTTAAACTTACTCGACATACGACAAACCCACCTGTAGTTCATAAAGATCGTTGCTGTACTTTCCATATTCGACCATTCCCCCGAACACCAACAGGCGGGTGCCGTCACACACAAATCCATATGCAGCACAGCCGGGTGGCACGTCGCCCCGGACAGCCGGGATAAACCACTGATTAGTTGCTACAGGGGAACAAAAACATCACAAACAGGACGTTTAATAAAACGACATCCTGATTAGCAGTAATGAAGCGTTAGACAGATGAAAAGCAGAGAAACGTGTACAACCGAGAGCTTTCTATGATCATTCTAACAGACTAAAGGTAGACTTAACGACGCCATTTCAAGCAACCCAAGTAAGTATGAAGACGTGGATTTACATCACGTACTTGCGACATCTACTTTTGAATTAAAACGTCTGTAGGATAATTAACACTACTGCAAAAAGGCAAGGCAAAAGAAACACAAAAAAGCTTCTTGATGCAAGTGAAAGTTCATCTTTCCTTGTACGTTATGAACAGGGCTCTCAGACTTTCATTGCAGTTATTCCTCAACTCAAAACAGATCAGGTCCCAGTTTCCATTATGTATAGGGAGACTTGTCTGAGTCGTTGAGCTTCGGTTAAATTAAATCCATTCAATTCAAGACACCAGTCAAATTACTACACTATGGGTCAAAAGCTTAGACACTCATTATTTATTTCCCACATTTTAGATTATTATTATTATTATTATTATTATTATTAATAATAATAATAAGTAATCAAAACTCTGGAGTAACACAAATGGAACTATAGGAATTATGTTGTGAAAAACCCAAAAATAAATCAAAATAATTTAATATTTTCACATCTTCAAAGTAGACGCCCCTTTTGCCTAGAATTTCCAGAACTGTATTCTTGGCGTTTTCTCGACCGATTTCTTGATAAATTTCCCTGAGATGCTTTTTAAAACAGTATTAAAGGAGTTCACACCGACGCTGGACTCTTATCGGCTGCTTTTCTGGGATATTTCGATCCAAGTCGTTGGTTTAAAAAGCAATTTTTTTGGTAAATAAAACGTTAGTTTTTTAATGAAAGAAACAAATACATCGGCGCAATTATATTTGTCTACGACACTGATTTCACACGTTTAATCATACACCTTCAGATCAAAAGGTTTTTAACATCATGAGCAACATTGCAGTCAAGTGTCCACAAACTTTTGACTGGTAGTGTACTTGAAGGGAAAAAAAAACTGATAACTTTAATAACGATGGGTTGTGATTTTCACCACTGCAGGTAACTAGTTCATGGATCTGGGGGATCCCTGGGCCTCATTTTGAGAATCGCCGTCTTATAGGTATGCAGGTTTTATTTTGCACTAGGCACAAGGTATTTGTTTTATATACACACACACACCAATGTGGCATCTGTAAGTTTATGAACATGTTGCATTCATTCGCGCAATTATTTAACAATCAACTAATTGTGCAAAAACTAATCTTAAATTTGTAGCGAAATGAAATTCAGAGAGTTTGCTGTTGCAGTGACGTCGCGGAACCATCATCCCACCATTTTTGCTTGCATTTTCCACGCTATTATATAATGCAAATTATTTATACACTATTTTAAAAATAATCTTTCCAAATCTTTAAGATGTTCATCTTGAAGACCTTAACGAGAATTAGACCTACATGTTGGAGAATTTTCAGAAAGGCAAATGCAAAACTCTGAAATTATGTTTTGGTTAAGTTTCACTAAAGCAACATCCGTATCGATTTTAAAAAGACGTAAACAGCGTTGCATTCATTACTTCAATTAGTTATTAATCAACTCAGTAATCGTTCATCTTATGTTCAAGCATTTTTGTAAATTTGTTCAGGGGATTACTGGTCACATTTGTTCTCTATTAATTCATAATATATTGAAAACGGTTTATAAATAACTAGCTTTTTTCTTAAAGATTAAGCTTTTTTTTAAAATAGCTTCTTGTTATGTTAAAAAGTTTCGGCTATCTTTTGTGCTCAACTTTATAACGTAAAAAAAAAATATATTCAAAAGCGTATGAAGGTGTTGCATTAATTACTTCAGTTTGTTTCTAACCTATTAAAAGTGCATTATTGAATTTTAATTCCATGCATTTTTGTAAATATGTCTAGAGAATTCCTGGTTTTATTCACTGCTCCATCAATACATGACCTTTCCAACAGGTTTATATAGAAAAACAAACAAATAAAAACCTGTGATAAAGCAATAGAAACATCTTTATGAGACAGCACAAACACACGATTATTAGAGAACGTGTGTGTGATACTATTTTAGGTTGTTCTTCACAGAGACATCACACTAAAGAACGTCTCGCTGTGAATGAAACTTCTCCTTTTGCACTCGAGTGTATAAAATGTGAGTTTATATGCATGTAATACACATTTTATAATGCATGAAGGTGTTGCATTAATTACTTCAATTAATTAGTTATTCACCAATTAAGTGTGTATTAGTGACTCTGACCTTTGCTTTTTTTGTGTGTGTAAATATTTACAGAGAAACGTGAGGATGTATAAAAGGGGCGTGGTTTGTCGGCGCGGTGACGTAGATGCTCTATTATCCCGCCATTTCTGTTTGCATTTTTTTCCCTCCATTCTCTGTTGTGTAGAAGGCAGCAGACTGACTCTTACGGCTAGCTCAAACACTCGCGCGCGCACACGCACTAGCATTAAAGCACTAGCTGCTTAGCTGAAGCTTTGAAAGCGCTAACCCCTGTGTTAGCATTTTTACACATTAGTCAGAAATGTTCATCTATGTATATAAATTTTAACATATACATATATATTCACAATTTAACACTAAAAATAACGTCTCAAATGTGAGCTGATATATTTTATAAACCAACAATAAAATGTGCAGGAAACAAATAATCGCATATTTTCGGTAACATTAGCCGCCTGTGTTGTGCATTAAGACCAGAGCTCTGATTGCTAGCCTGAGTTAGCGTGTTAAAAGTTAGCACAAAAAAGCTAGCTTACTCAAGTGCACTACGCTACTTACTTATGCAAATCACACCGAAACAAATTACTATCGAAAAAATATATAGCATGATTATAATAACTACCTGTGTTGTATACATGAAGTTCGTCCACGATTCCTTCGTTGCCGCCGCCGAAAACCACCATCAGCTCTTTAATGGCGACGGCGCGGTGGCCGTGACGAGGCCGAGGTACTGGGCCGGACCATCCGAGCACCCGCTTCCACCTCGGCTGCAACACGGAGCCCGAAGCGCTCGATGTGGTGTTGGTACCAGAAGAAGCCATTTCCCCCTTCACAAAATGAAAAGAAAACACCATTCAATAAAATTCACAAATGAAAACAAAACAAAAAATGAAGGCATGTTAGATGGCTAAGTATGCGAGCTAGCATGCTAACTAGCTCGCTAGCTAGCGCCAAAAAAGGCGGCGAGTAAAAATATATTTATCTATTTCACTAAGAAAATTAAACAACGCGCGTATACACAGGCCAGGCTAAACTATCACTTTGGAAGTTACTCCTAACTAACTAAATTTAGATATTTATATCTATTTTTCTCTATATAAATATCTAGCAACCGTTTTTTTTGCCAAAGCAGGGGCTAATTCTTTCGACTGGATTAGCATGTACAGGTAAAAATAACAAAATATAGGACGTATATATAAAGCCTAATACGATAGAAATAATCGCATGGTTTACCTAATGCAAGAAAAATCTCTCTTTTTTTAAAAAAAAAAAAAAGGGAAAAAAAACAACAAAACTAGTCCATTCCAAGTTTACTGCTCCGCTTGAGCAGTTTTAAAACTGTAGTAATAATAATAAAAGCTTCAGGCTTCGCGTTAGCCGCGTCACACACAAAAAAAATATGTAGCCAGCTACGTTTTGGTAGCTCATCTAAAAAGCCACACAACCCGCCATTGTAGCGTTAAGAAAAATTTAACTCGAGGGAAAAACTCTAAATTAAAGTGTGATCGAAGTGTAAATTCGTAAAGTGTAAGTTTTTTTTAGTACAGTGCCGTTTTAAGTCCGTACAAAATGTAGCCAGCTAAGATGCTAGCTTAGCTTAGAATCTGATGGAAGCCGCCATTTTAGCGGCATACGCTCTGCGACAAAATAAAACAAGCCCGCCGGGTGAAGCAAAAAAAAAGATTAATTTGAGGGCCGTGTTTGTTTTTTAAATTTCCGCAAATGCTAATGCATCTCATGCAAAATCATTTCCACTCGCATTCCGTTGATAATCCGAAAAATAAAGTTCCCATCTTGTCTGTTAAAGATGTCTGAAAGAGAGAGAAAAGCCGTGCAAATTCCCATCGGGTGCCGCCATCTTGTAGCTTTGGTTAGCAAACCCGGTGGCTAATGGGAATAATAATGCTGCTTAGCCGATTGGCTAAAAGGCTAAGCTAGCGAGCTAACTAACCACCGTCAAGATACGAATAAAAATAGAAGCCCTCTAAAAAACTAGCTAAATTCAATGTATGTTTGCTAATTATTATTTTAACAGATGTGCACATTATGTAACATAAATGGTAATAATAAGGACATGGCTTAGCTGATTTTATGGTTAAGTTACTGAGAGCTAACGTTAGAATTAAAAATGGGCGGTGAACAAAAAAAAAAAAAAAACACCCTTCAATTTCCATATTTTTGGGTTAAAGTTAAGTGATTAATTAATTGAAAATATTTTTCTGCACGTTGAAGACCCTAATTGAGTACCTCTGCAGAAACACTCATTGTTTTATTTATTCTCGAATTTCTTGTAGAGCATTTTATTATCTTTTTTTTTTCGCCCCCGAGTGTTCAGTTGCAGCCTTTTTCTATGGGAGCCGCCATCTTGATACAACAAAACCAAATAATCGCATTTGCTCCTCCACCTAGCACAAAGCTAAGCGCTTTCTTCCCCCCCCCTACAAGGTGCAAACATGTCGCTAAATATACAAAAATTCCAACTAAAATGACATTTATTACCAACCAAACACTGCAACCGCGGCGAGTTAAACAAGTAAAAATACAAGCACAGCGAATGCTAACTTGCTTAGGCTAAGATAGCTAACGAGTCACGTTAGCAGACTAGCTGAGGTAGTTCTAGGCTTTATGGCTAGTACGACAGCTAAGCTATAGCGTTAGCATAAAACGGCGATAGCTTACTTTTTTTTAGCAGAAAGGCTGTGCAGAAATATATTTTTTTCGGCACGACAGAGAAATATTACATGCTTCATTTGTAGTGGGTTTTTATTCATGATGAAAGAGAGGCATTTATGCAATTCCCTCAAATATTCGTTTGTCTCGTTTATCGCTAGCTAGCATTCCCTTAAGAAAAATGGCGGACGGTACCGTTAGCCGTCATCAGAATGGTGCAAAAGTATTCACGCTCGCTAATCTCGAAGCGTGAACAAATACTTACTCGAGACTTCCGAGTTGTTATTTTAAAACCGAAAAAATCGAGGGAGAGACTCAGTTAAACGAATTCAACCCCGAGTGTGTGTTTGTTTTCTGTAGATGTTGCTAACTCTACATCCTTTCATGCCGCCCAGGAAGCCGCCATCTTCTTGACAAGCCCCTTCAGTAAATAAGCGCCGTGGCTGCTTGTGCCTCAGTAGCGCCGGCAGTGCGGCAGCTCGGACGGTGAGCGGCGCTCCGCTTCCCTCCGCAAACTATTTCACTCACAACAATCAACTAACGGCATCTATTTATTCTCCAGATGTGGAGCACCTACTGCACGTCAAACGAGTGCAAATATCCGGTTTTGTTTCCCACATGAAGAGCACCGTTACACCTGTCTTCACCTTAGTTGTGTTTCCTTTTACTCACATCAGAACTCAACTAAAACGTTCTTGTGGAAATATGTCCATCAAATATGGGCTTGTTTATGTCCATCCATCCATCCATCCCTGTAGTCGTTGTTATGTTGAGGTTTTCTCTAAGGAGACCTTTCTTTAACATTTGTGGAAGGAGTCTCCAGTTCCAGAACCCTCATAGAATTTGTCTTGGTTTAAATGGGTGTCTACTGGTAATTTGTTGCCTTCTACTGGTGGCATGTTATGTCTAGTGGATACCATTAAGGAACACTAATGGTGATGGTTTTAAACGGTTAACAGCTGATGGTTTGTAAGGGTGTTTGCAGTGGAAACCATTAGAATTTCTGTGATGGTTTGGGGGTTTTTTCTCTTCGTGAGATTAAAAGAAAAAAAAAAGAAAGGCTGGTTAGAGAAGACTGTTTTCGGCTGTTACATTGATGTAACAAAATAAAAAGTATGAAAACATACATACATACATAAATAATGTTGGCACATTGTCATGGTATGAAAGTAATAAAACACTTCAGGACATGCAGTTATTTGAAAATTAACTTCAGGATGGTAACGGTGACTGTTTTTGATAAGTCCTTGATTATTTTCCTATAACTGTTCCTTATTCCTTATTTCTATAACGTTCAGGGGGCAGGGTGGCTTAGTATTTAGCATTTTGCCTCATTCCTCCGGGGTTGGTGGTTCAAATCCTGCCTCGGCCCTGCATGTGTGTAGTTTGCGTGTTCTCCCTGTGCTGCAGGGGTTTCCTCCCCCAGTCCAAAAACATACACTGTAGGCTGATTGCCATTTTCAAATTGTCCGTCGGTGTCATTGCCACCCCGTCCAGGGTGTCCCCCGCCCTGTGCCTCAAGTTCCCTGGGATAGGCATTTGGTTCCCTGTGTAGGATAAGCAGTATGGATGGATAGATAGATAGATAGATATAATGTTCATAACTGACAGAATGAAATGTGATATACATTTTAATCTGATTGTTATATTTGTCTTGTTCTAGGGGCTTCACTTAACTAGTATACTTGGTATAAAAATTAATTATGTCAAGAATTGTGGATTTCTTTTTACATAGTGTTAAAAAATTAAAGTTACAGATGGAAGATATCCAAAAGTCTGAAAATTTGTTTTGGCGATGATGCTTGGATTTAAAATGAGTGAATCTGTTCACTAGTAACTATTACACAAGTAATATATTACAGTATGCTCAGAAATCCATTTATGGTTTGAAACTGGGTTGGACAATGGTATTGTTATTGTGATATATAACAATACCATTGATTATACCATTAAACATGTGTATAATCAATAAACTCAACTGTTACTCATTACAACCATTAACTTAGGGTGCCAACACTTTTTGTATAGCAATCTGTTAATTTCCTCGCCTTAGCCCCATTCTTTTTTTTGGTAAATTACATTTATAAAATGTCTAAACTTGTATGTATTTTTTACTGTTAAGAAAATATAAGCAAAACAAAATATTGTGATACATGCCCTGTATAATAATGTCTTCAAGAATCACAGTACAACATCTTTGCCATATTGCCAATCCCTAAAATGAAATATACTAACTTGCCTGATGTTGATGGATAAATAAAATTAAGCAAAAAAAAACCCAACAAGAAAACAATCAGAATAAAACAAGCGCACACACACACAACACATACAGACAGATATTTTACATAATACATTAATATTTTATTTTTTCCCCTTCACCAAGATCCACTAAAACCCAACAGTCAAACAAGAACGTACCATGATATACAAAGGTACTAGGGCTGAGCGATATGACAATATAATTTTGATACTGTGATAATTAAAGTGTCACAAAATGCTTTTATTTTTAAGATAACGTTAGTATAATTAGGATCTTTATAACACTGATGGAAAGCAGCTGATTAGATGGTTTGTAAAAAAAAAAAAAAAAAAGTAAAATTTTCAATGTTAATAATACAAATATTTTTATATTTTTAAACTCTACTCCCCCCGCTAAAAAAAAAAGAATAAAAAATGATGTTTGCAGTTTAACAAACCTAAATATTGTGATGCATATTGTGCATTATAGAAATATTATGACATGATATTTCTGACATATCACCCACTTCTAGCACACACATACACGCAGGAAATGACAAAGTCAGCATTATCTGTGAAACTTGGATGTGGAATAAATGACACTGAACTGAGTTGAACTAAGAGTTATTAATGACAAATGAAATCCCTTGTGTAGTTTGTGAACCCCGTAAATGTACCCTCGAAATAATGCAGCACTTTATAATGATGATTTCAGTTTGTAGGCTGAGCTGTGGTGTGAAGTGTCTGAAGGAAAAAGAAAGACTAAACTGTCTTACTACCAGTTTGTGATCCAGCTAAATCATAAAGACGGCATTCATGACAGGAATGGTGTTGAAATCACAGCACACTCGGGAAAGATTATATTTCCTGTTCGAGTGTAATGTAATCTTAAAAAAAACAAACAAACAAAAAAAAACATTTAAAATAATTCAGACTAAGACATGTAGAAACCATTCACTTCAACAAACCTTTTCATATGAAACCAGTGTAGTCACAGTTATAAAGGCTGCCAAAACGAGCCTAACAGCAGTCAAGGCCTGGCTTTAAAACCGTTTGCCTTTTCTGAAATTTCAACATATCACAGTTTCACGGTTATTACCGCCAGCAATGCAGTCTGACTCGTTCTGTACCGGCGTCCACATTCAGACAGAAGATTTAGAGATTGCAGGATCTGGGATTAAACTTAGCATAAAGTCTATTATCCAGTGTCCCCTTAAATCCCACACTGGTTTATGTCCTGATTCATAGAGGTGCCATTGTCCAGTGGTTAGGCAGCACAATTTCCTTCCAACATTTAAAAAAAAAAAAAAAAAATCATATATATATATATATATATATATATATATATATATATATATATATATATATATATATATATATATATATATATATATATATAGTATTAATAAAACTGTTAGTAGGTCACCATTCTGGTGTTGAGAACGTTTGGTGTTGGGAAATCCTGACCAGCTAAGCACCTCGTGCCCGATTTCCTCTTAAGTGTTGGAATGAGTCAGTAGAGATCAGTTTGAGTGGTCTAGGCTAAGCTGCTAGCAAACTCGTCGCTCTCCTCTGGTTCCTGTGGTCGTGTGTTCATCGCTCCATCTGCAATGGTTCAACATAAGTCATTAAACTACTGCATTAAAAACACACAATATCTAAACACAGATTAAGAAGTTAACTAAATATAAGGCGTTAGTCTATCAGCGCAAGTGCAACATTTCCAACAATATGGACAAATATCAAATATATTGAATATGCATTACCAGCCTTTGTTAAATGTCCTGCTGTTCAAACAACACTATTCCACTGGACGGTGTGTTACGTCGTGGTATGGTTACTAATCCAAGTCCAGATCTGCTCTGGAACCTGTATCCGTTTGCCAGACACTTCAGATTTTACTCAGCGTTTGGTTTTATGTGAAGAAGGGATGTGTTTTCTGCCTATTTATAATATTCTTATATTTGTTAGAGTTAATGAACGGACATTCGGTGAAATTTTTTTGAACGATGGGGAAAATCGCCTTTAACGCAACATTATAATCACAGAGCATTTTTTTAACGTTCCTCCCATTTATGTGCTCGATAGACGTTATATATCCGTTATATCCTGGGAAAGGCTCCAGGCTCCACGCGACCCTGTGTGGTTGGGATTAGTGGTACAGGAAATGGATGGATGGACGTATAGAACCGCGTAGTTCAAAGAAGCGCTGCTAGAACGGTTTTGATGTTCTAGGTCTATGATGGAAGACTGTTACCGTGCACGCCGAGACTGGCTGTCTTATGTTGCATCCGTCAAAAGGGCGGATAGCTTTCAGAATTTTTCAGCGAATACTTAGAAAAATCTGGTAAACAACAGGAAATTCTTCGATTACGCAACCCATGTGTATTCGCTGTTTGTGTTTACATTTTGTGTGTTATGAAATATCCACAAGACGAGTTAGTTCCTGTTTTGACTTACGTTATTAAAAAAAAAAAACAAAAAAAAAAACAGTTGCTCCTTCAGCAAACTCTCAAAGTTACTAAGTCAAAAATTCAGCTTGTTGTTTTACTGAGAAACTGGAACACGTAAACTCCTCTGTCCTGAACACTTTCTCGTGCTGTGGGAATTTTACAGAGCACCGTGACTCCTTCCCTTTGACCTACACTTACTGTTCGTTGCACATATCTTGTATTCGTTGTCTAAGCACCTATTGTCTGTCTTTTGACTACCGTCATTGTCCATCATCTTGCACCCGAGAAGTAACTCGATAGTGTTTCCTCATACTGTACAACCCTTGTATTAGTATAATGCCAAAAAAAAGTTGAATTGTTACATAAACGTCTCCTAACAACAACAAAAAAAACTATACTACATCGACAATTGTCGATAGTTTATTAAAATGACACATCTGTTTATTATTTGTCTTAGATTACGTGGAGCATCCGCCATACATGTCCCTGTGTACGAGCGGTTACTATAGAAACAATATCGTGTTAATATAAACGAGCGCATTAACGTAAACCTGTTGTTTGTGTTACAGCCGGGACTATTGTCCGAGCCGCGCCTTCTGACCAATTGGATGCGAGAATTTCGGCTGCGCTGTGGTATAAGAGAGAAACAATGCGCAGAAAAGGTCAATGTCAGCTCAGTGTTTCAGCCTGTAGCTCTGCTGTAGTAGCACTAGTGCTCTCTCTAGCATCGGTTTGATTAGATTAACACATTTATAGTAATGAATGGAACCTTGACATAAAATGTGAGAGGTGAATTAGACATAAAAATAAAAAGCACTGCAGAGTCACATCTGGAGTAAAAGGGGCTTAAATCGCAAACCTGAGGTACCGGATTTGTATCTGTTGGCTTTTAATGGCTTTAAGCAGACTAAAAGAAACTTTCCGGGGGTTTTCATTGTACTAAGAATTATAGGAATGTATACTGTTCTAAATAGTAAAATACTGTATGCAGTTGGCTATTTTGACAAATGCTATACACTACCAGTCAAAAGTTTGGAGACACTTGACTGAAATGTTTCTCATGATCTTAAATTTAAATATTTATTTTTTTATTTTTATTTTTTTAAACGGACGACTCGGAGCAAAATATTCCGAAAAGCAGCCGATAAGTGTCCAGCGTAGGTGGGAACTCCTTTAATACTGTTTAAAAAGCATCTCAGGCAAATTCCTCAAGAAATAGGTCGAGAAAATGTCAAGAATAAATTTCTGGAAATTCTAGGCGAAAAGGGTGTCTACATTGAAGATGCTTTTATTAAATTATTTTGGATAAATTCCCATAGTTCCATTTGTGTTAGTCCAGAGTTTTGATGACTTTATTATTATTATTATTATTATTATTATTATAAAATGTGGGGGGGGGGATAATAAAGAATGAGTGTGTCTAAACTTTTGACCGGTAGTGTATGTTTACACCTGACCATCACACCCATATTTGGTTCTTCCCCAAACTCTTGCTACAAAGTTTGAAGATACCGAATGTACATACATACCGAATGTATTTGTATGCTGTAGCATTACAATTTCCATTCACTGGAACAAAGAGGCCCAAACCTGTTCCAGCATGACAACGCCCCTGTGCACAAAGTGAAGTCCATGAACACATGGCTTGCCAAGATTGGAGTGGAAGAACTCGAGAGTCCTGCACGGAGCCCTGACCTCAACCCCACCTGACAACTTTGGGATGAACTGGAATGCCGACTGCACTCCAGGTATCAGTGCCTGATCTCACTAATGCTTTTTTTGGATGAATGAATACAAATCCCCACAGCCACGCTCTAAAACCTAGTGGAAAGCCTTCCCAGAAGAGTGGAGCGTATTATAACAGCAAAGGAGGAATACATCTGGAATGAGATGTTCAACAAGCACATATTTGTGCACAAATGTTTGGCAATATAGTGCACTATATAACATACAGTGGCATGTCCTAGCCGGCCTAGATTGTCCGATTTGACAAATCATGACAATTTAGTGGCGATTTTTATTTATTTAATTCTTTTAAACCAACCAAACAATGATCTGCTTTACTTTGTCGTGGTACCCTGGAAAGAAGGGTAGTCAATACGGCGATGGATATAAAAACAAAATGTTTCATCACAGATTTACTACCATAACATTCCATAACACAGAGTCCAGTAGAAAAGCACGATACCAAATGACAAGAAATGTTCAGCACAGTGCAGTCTGTATGGTTTGTATCCAAGTCATCCCTTAGATAAGCTCCACAGATTAAAACAGATGCATGTCCAAGGACAAACCGGTCAGATTTTAAAGTTCCCGTTTGTGCTTCATATCCATCAGAACACAACACTGACGTTCCTACGCTCCAGGATGATGACTATAGGGCGTTAGAGTTATAACTTGCTCAATGAGTATGACGGAACACTCGAGACACTGTGAAATAATCGTCCTCCGTGACATTACTCATGATGTTATTTGGAACAGCGGGTTCAAGACAGCGGTGGAATCCTCACCTGACAGGATTAGTCCTGTTATTAGGGCCAGGGGAGGCGTAACCGAGTATCGGGTGAAAAAAATGACACATCTGACCAATTTTTTAGTGTTTAGGGGGCTTATATTGAACTCTAAACAGTGTAAACTGGGAATCTCTTTCTGTCTTGAAGCGATATTTTCTGCAAGCCATCCATTTAGGAAAAATAACATCTCAAAAGTAAAGAATGCAAATGATATCATGCATGTCTTATATACAAGTTAGGCTTCCCTCTGCATGTGTTTTTAGGACCTGTAGTCACACTTCACCTGCATGACTTACTTGATGCACCGCCTGAAGAGAAGAGGTCTGATGTCAGGATTCGACCTTCCTCGTAAAGTGCCATTTTCTCAACTAAGCGCTGTCTGAATGGATTAATAATAACTCGGTCATCTGCAAAGACATGAGAAGGAAATCCGAGCATGAGCACAGAGCAGAGGTGTCCACGTCATTGCTAACAAGAAAAGCCCAGCAGGAAGAGAGAGAGAGAGAGAAAATTTCACCACAAAAACCCTAATATATACACTACATGGCCAAAATTTTGTGGACACCTGACCATCACGCTCATACGTGGTTCTTCCCCAAGCTGTTGCCACAAAGTTGGACGCACACAATTATATTTTGTATGTTGTAGCATTACAAGTTCCCTTCACTGGAACGAAGAGACACAAACCTGTTCCAGCATGACAATGCACAAAGCGAAGTCCATGAAGACACGGTCTGTCAAGGTTAGTGTAGAACTCGAGTGTCCTGCACAGAGCCCTACCCTCAATCCCACTGAACACTTTTGGGATGAAGTGCACCCCAGACTTCCTCACCAAACATCAGTACCTGACCTCACTAATGCTCTTGTAGCTGAATGAACACAAACCTCCACAGCTACACCCCAAAATCTAGTGGGAAGCCTTCCCAGAAGAGTGTGGAACCACCTGGAACGTGCACATAAGGGTGTGATGGTCAGGTGTTCACATACATTTGGCCATAAAGGGCGTGTTGGTGGACGAGACAATAGCCAAAACTGGTTGTGCTCTCAGGGTGGGATGGATGGCATACTCTCACTCACTAGCCAATTGCAGGCTTCTGTGAGGTTACGTATGTGGAAGGGGGCAGGTAGCGTTATTCCTGTGAGTGTATAACCCTGTGACGCAGCACAAGCAGCAGTTCGAATAGCATGGTGGTTGGAACATGTCTCCACCCTCCCCTTGGTAGCTGTTGTATGATCGAGGAGGGCTAGCTAGAAATAAGAATTCGTAAATACTATAGCTAAACTATAGATGTTGACGGTTTCTGTCACAATGGGATTATTCATTCATTCATTATCATACATTCTGTAAACAATCATTAATGTACGATTCCTGACCAAAAAGACGTTCTGAAAAAAAAAGAGAAGAAAAAAAAAAAAAAAAAAACAGCCCTTTTTTTCCCTTTACTGTGGTTTGGAAAAACAAACCCCTGACCTGTTGGTTCAATGACCCCCCCCCCCCGTGAACCCTATGGACTTCGCCCGCTTCAATTCAGCTGATTTGAGAGCTGAGCCATTACATACTCGGATGTAGAATTTAACCAAAATAACAACTTCTAGACACGTATTTGGACGGTGACAATTTTTTCGTATTTTTGCCTCTGTACAGCACCAAGATGGATTTGAAACGAAGCAATTGAGATGTGATTGAAGTGTAGACTTTCAGCTTTAATTCCAAGGCGTTTAATAAATTATTGTTAACCTAATGTTAACTCGGTATTTGATGTCGTCTGTGGGTTCCAGATTTCAGGCAGTATTAAAAATAATCCTAACGTTTATGATTATCTTAGTTTGTCCAATTACTTTTGAGCCTATGAAAATGGAGGGACCAAAAAATAAATAAAAATGTAAATGTAATAAATGGCTGTAATTCCTAAACGGTTAATGCAATATTTTTGTTAAACCCTTTGAATTAAAGCTGAAAGTCTACACTTCGATCCCATTTTGATTGCTTCATTTAAACTCCATCGTGTTGGTGTACAGACCCCAAATTACGAACATTGTGTCACTGTCCAAATACTTACGGACCTGACTGTATTTCTAGAAAATGAACAGTCGCGTGATATTGTGGCATACGTGCATATAAAAGAGGCGGTATACCCTGTAGCCGTCGTTATAACATCTGGATATGGTACTAAAAAAGGAGTAGCAGCAGGCTTAATAAACAAACAAACAAACAAATAAATAAATAAATAGTCAGCATCTGCCTGCAAGAATCCCAGAGCTCTCTATCCTGAAACGATCAAACCACTACACATCTGATAAATAATATCAAAATAAAGAACTTCATTTGCGGTTGCACATGCAATCGGAAGAATTACTTGTCAAGGTGCCGTGTAAACAGGGTTATAGATTCACTCGTGGTGATGATTTGCGGTTTTTCGATACTCTGAATGGCTGTTATGGCAATAAAATGATCCCCTGCTCCATCGATCCAACGTCATCGCTTCCTCAATTTAATTTCAGCACGTTCCTGGTGCCAAAAAGAGAACCGTTTTTACCCCTGCCTAATTTAGTAGCTAAAAATTCTCACTTTAAAACACTGAAATGGCCTTAAAGGAGAAATCCACCCAGAACAGCCTGGATGTCAATATTTATAATTAATTTGAGGCATTTAATGGCATCCAAGGTTTATTTTATAATGAAATGTTTTTAGTTTAAACTTCTTTCATTAGCATATTGGTCTGTTTTCATTTTAACGGTTTCCTACATTACCCACAATGCCATTGGACTACCGCTGAGAGTGGTTTTATGGCGCGTTCAAGAAAGATCGTATTCTTTGAGTTTTGGGCGTGTCGGTAATATGTACTTCCCAGGAGGGCACGGACACACTGTTAGCCCTTGCTTCATCTCTATTTAAGCAAAGTGATGCAGCGGCGCTTTAGTCCTTTAGTCCGTCCTCCTTATTTGCTCACTCGGAAAATGTCACCTTTCATGCTAATACCGCCGTCGTCGACGTCGTCATCACGCTCGTCATCTTGTTTGATCGCTAACTAGCCGCTAAGTAGCCCGGTCTCCGTTGTAACTCAATGCAACTGAGTTGTGTAGCTGCAATGCATTCTGGATCTCTGAATACAACTTAGGTTCTCTCGAGGAATAACAAAAATACAGCAGCCAGAATCTCTAATGTTTCAGGGTGGACCTTTCCTTTAAGAATGAACAATTTGCTTTGGGTAAACTGTCCTAGAGGAATATTGATCTCTTGAGTGCCCAGGGTTTGTTTTGGTTTTTCACAAAGAGAAATAAAGACTTTTACCTGAGGCGACACTCGAAGGATTCGGTGGAACTCCCGAGAAGCTGCTTGACTGCGTGTTCTTGATATGGCCGTTTCCCTCAGGCCACAGCTGAGACGTGTTTCCCTGTGCTGTGCACGCTGGCACGAGATACTGCGAATAGCCTTGACTCTCATCCGATTCACACGGCACACGAGAGGAGGAATAGCGACTGTCCCACGATTCTTCTCTCCTTCTTGACTCAGGGAGATCTGAGCAAGTGACTGCGGAAGGGGGGCGTGGGAAGCTGTGGTTGTGCGAGCACCAGAAAGTGTTCTCCTGAGGGCCGAGCTTTGAGAACTGATGAGAGAGAGAGTCCACAGACTTATCGGAGCGCAGAGGCATCGGGCAAGACAGATGAGGAGGAGGAGGAGAAGGAGACGTTCTGACCGTGACCGTTCCGTTTAAAGCCTCCAGGCCTGTATGCACATGCAGGAGAGTATTGAAGACCTGGAAGGGGAGATAAAACAGATCAAATAGCAAACTTTGTATTAAAGACAATATCAACTGCAAATGTTATGATTTATTCAAATGAATTTATATGTCTGTTATCGATAATCTAATAATTTGCATATGTAGCTGTAAACAGTTCAAAATACTTATTTATAAAAAAACACTTTATTTATTTAATTAAGTTTGCATAATGACTTTTATGGTTGTAAATGTGACATAAACATTTGTTTTCTTGCATAGAAATGACTTAAAAAAAGGTAAATCAAACATAAAACAAACATCACACCACTACGGCCGGTGCGATGGCCAAAATGGCCGTTTTGTCCCACCTCAGTCATCGGAGGCCTTTTCTTTCTCCGGCGGTCTAAACAGCGACACGCCAACTGAGCGATTTCTTTCGACCTGTGAGGGCCAGGCGTTCCGTCCGTCATCAGCCACGGATCCAGATGCTTCTTCCAGATGTTCTCCGCCGCCTGTGAATTGGAGAGCTCTCGAGTGTCCTTACTTCTGCTGCAACTTTTCCCATCGTCCTCCAGTTCCGACACCAGGTCTTTCTGCACAAAAAACATTTTCTTTGGGTTTTGTCCTGCGAGCGAGAGCTGGAGTATGTTGTGAGTGTAAAGCTGGTGTACTTTCTCACCAGGTAAACATTCTTTGACTGGCTGCTGGTTTCTAAAGCTCTTCGGCCCGTCAGCACCTCCAGCAACACCTGAGGGGAACGTTTTAACGTTTTACCTGCTTATATGTGAAACACATCGACGATTCGGCATGCGATCTGATCATACCGGCAGTTTATTATGAGTTACTAATGATTCGTGAGCACTAATCTCAGACGCGGCGGCTCGTACCACTCCAAAGCTGTAAACGTCGATCTCCATGCCCAGCTGGCCATCTTTCAGGTACTCATCGGGCAGGTACGCCAGGGTGCCGCGCACCGTAGAGGTTTGAGCCACGCTGCTCGTCTTCCCTGGTGTTCTGCTGGGGTTACGACACAACCGCGCCAGGCCAAAATCGCTCAGCTTCGGGTCCAGATGTTCCCCTAAGAGAATGTTGGAACTGGGGCGAGGAGGAGGGATAACGGTTGCAAAATGTTTTTCTTTAATTAAACAGTTATAATGTCATGGCAACAAATGTCACGGACTTTACTTTCTGTGCTGTTGTTTAGTCTCCCTTTATATAGATATCTATATATCTATGGTCAACCGATAGTGGATTTTACAGATAACTAAGTTGGGCAGAACCTGCCGATAAAGGAATAATCAACCGATAATTATAAAAACTAATACTGAATGAAAACATAACACTCAAAGTAAAATACTGCTGAACAGTATTACAAAAATAAACAGTACTGACTGCACCATGAAAATGTCCTGTACGTTTTTAAATGAAATAAACATATAAATATTAATGCATTGCTTATTAATAAATATTAAAGTAAATAAAAGGTAGACATCCAAACTAAACCAAAAAGTAACACGCCAAATAACAAATAAAAATAGACACATCCAAAATGAATGAAAAAACACTTCAAATAACACAACAAAATTTGTCAGCGTTAGTTTTTATTTCGCCTCTAGAGGCCGCTCTCGTACTGTATAAAGACAGCAGACCCGGGGTCTTTATCTATCTATCTGCTTACTCATTCATTCACATATTTATTTATTCATTTGTTTTACTTCTTCAATTTATATCATGCATTTCTAATACCCAAGGCCACTATATAACGTATGTAATAAAATATTTTTTAAAAATCCCCAAATAAAAAAATAAATAAAATAAAAGAAAGAAAATATGTTATGGAGTAGAAACAAAATAATTTTGCGTGAAGAGACAGAAGTTTTGAGGAACTTTTTCGGCACTGCGTTAAAGACGACACTGAATTGCCTGAACATTAAAATCAAGATACTAAAACAAAAACAAACCTGCCGTACCTTTTGACGTCTCCGTGGATGAGTGCGGGAGAGCAGGAATGAAGGTACTGAATAGCTTTCGCCGACCCCAACACCACTTTAACACGCTGTGACCAGGAGAGGGCAGAGCCACTCTGAAAGACACGAACAAACCCAGAACATCAGCTTGGGAAGGAGCCGAATAATTATCCCTTGTAAAGATACATCGAAGTGATGACTTTCCAGAGCCGTGTAAAGCGTACAGACTTCTGTGCATACGCAGCACCTGCTACCCAAATCCTACTCTTAAAGCGCATAAATCGAGACTTTTATTTTTTTTGTAAATGGCCAAATGTAATTTATTCAGTTATTCACTGGAGAGATCAATCGAATTATATTCCATCAATCCATGGCGAAATCATCATATCCTGGCTTTGAACATCATAAAACTGTGTGATCTTAGTTTCAGACTAATGATTTTAAACGAATTGTATAATATCTGTATAATATCGCTGTACAGCATCACTAATCACTAATGAATTAGTCTATTAAAAGTTACTCCAGCTCTTCAAAGCAGCTGACCCACAATATTACACTGTTAGCGATTACTCTAAGGATCCTTTCACACTATTTATACGCCAACTCTAACTAGCCTAGCTTGCTCTCTAGTGCCGATTTATTATTGAGCATCAGCAATAAGAGATGAAATAAAGACTGGTGATGAAAAGACTGGTGGTTTGCTTTCACTGTAGCTTTGGAGGAACAAAAACCAAGAGATTTTGAGCTGCTTGTGTGTGAGATGTGACTGTATGCAGCCCCAGTTGATCTGGGATGTCACGTCACATTGCTCATCAGTGAACTTCTCAAAAATAACCAAGCTGTTATTTTTAGTTACATCGCAACATCGGAACATTTCGATGCGATATACAGTTCCTCATATATGCTCACTAATAAAGTCTTTCCTCAGCCATGTCGGGTGTTCTGACTTTTGCACCACACAACTTAAGTCCTCAACATGACTCTGCACTTTTCTAAAGAGTTGAACTTTCTGCTTTGGAAGTTTCGTTGTGAGTAGGCCTGTATGACATCACCGAAGAACTGGATCTGGTTCAAGGCAGATATCTACTGACAAAAAATTTCATTAGCATGGAAGTCCCAGTGCAAAACAACAAGGGTGGGGGGGATAAAATTTAATGATATTTAATGATAAAAAATTATATTTATTATAAATGACGATATTAAAATAGCGCCAATCAACATTCAAATCTTTTTTGGCCACGAGTCACATCAGCATACAAATGAAAAATTCCAGTGAAAATGCAAACGCCGAAAGTCACAGGATTCATAATATATCTCCTAATCGAACTAAATGGAAATGTTGTAAAAATATTTTTCTTCTGTAAAAATGTATATAATGAGTAAATAGTGCACACTTTGGGTGCGTCTCAATCAGCGTCCTAATTCAGCAGTCAGGCCACTGATCAGGGAGTCGGCCATTTTAAGGGCTTTCTCAATCGCAAAATCCTTCCGTTCGCGCTCTTAAAAAAATTAATAAATAAAAACACGATGCACCACAAAAACCAGGGTGTGTCAATGCTCACTATGTTTCCCGACTAGAAACGACGTCATGTTTTCAACTCTCGGCCAACTTCGCCTACAAATGCAAGTAGCTCGTAATCTTTGTTGTAGCTCTCGAATGATTACTTACGTTTAACTTTATTTGACCTTCTATATACATATACAGTTATATATACACACAGTTTGTTTAATTTTAAGTTTTTAAATTGTTATTTAAATGCACTAGCTTGATCGATCCTGCTTGACATATTATGACAGAAATGCATGTGATTAAGCTAACAAATTTATATGATAAAAACACTTTTTTTTTTTTTGAAAAAAAAAAGTACGTAGAAAAGTACGTTTTAAGTACGTAGGAAAAAAAAAAAAGTTTTCGCCAGAAATTGAGTTAGCGGTGTCCCAACGTGTAGTGATCCAGGGTCCTTATGTACACGATATACTGATTCACAACTCAGGGAGCTTATTGAGACGCACCCTTAACAAGTCTAAAACGTCAAAACAGTATATAAACGCGATAATGATTCGAATCAGTACAACATAATGTAATAAAGTACGGTGAGCTAGTTAGCTAGTTAAGTGCGATAACACGGACACAAAAATGAGCATATACATGTTCCTGTGTAGGGAACGAGTCAGCCGTAGTCATTTTCCCTTTCGGAAAGAGACTCACATTATGGTAGCAGCGCACAGTGTTTGCGTCCTTAACAAAAAAAAAAAAAATTTTAAAAAATAAAAATTGCTTTTCAAGATTTCATGAAATGTTTAACCCTCCCATTGCTTCGTGTTCCCCGAGGGTAACAAAAACATTATTTAAATATGATCGTGAGTAAACATAATTGTAAAACCTTTACGATCATATAAACGATTTGTTATGGGCATTCGTGTGAAAGTTATACAGGCCGGTTCTTTGAACCGTCGGGTCGGACGGCTCTCTCACCACAAGCGAGTCGCTCCAGAGATCGTTTGCTATCGTATCGGGCCGAGACCACCTGAACTGTTTCTGTGTGGATCCGAGCACGACTGGCACGTTCGCATACGTCTAAACGAAAGGATCCAAGGGAGAAAAACGCACCAGGGTCCGAAACAAACGGTCTAAACGAGCCAGGTGTGAAAACACGCTCCTGAGTAGTAAATGACGATGTGTGTGGTGCAGCAGGTGGTGTGATTCAGAACAGTATATATATATATATATATATATAACGTGCTATAGCTACAGAATTGACGTGTATCGCACCATGGTGAGTAAGCGAGTAAGGTTTTTCCCTCCAGTCACTGGTTGTTGAACAAGAAAAAAAAATTATCTAAATTTTGAAGTAGCTTGACGACTCAAGCTTCCTGAGCCCATTTTGTCCGCCGTGCAACTACAAATAATTGACATGTACACTTCTTGTCGGGGCTACTTATTTCTCCATCTTGATCAATCATCAGGTTCAAACCTGAATTTCTTTAACCACAATACGATATAAACTGTAAATAAGAGCACGTCAGCAGGACAGACAATTTCCACTGAAGACGGTGATTTACCTCACAGTGCAGCCGGTCCTCCAGAGAACCGCTGGGCATGTACACGTAAATAAGGCAGTATGCTCCACCTTCCACACTGTAACCAACCAAGTCCATTATGTTTGGATGTCGATACCTAAAATAAATAAATAAAATAAATCAGGCCTTAGTGGAGCTTTCATGTTGAAAGACAAGTAGGAACCAAAGTGCAAAAGTGCAAAGCAAGGGGGGAAAAAGAAAAAGGGAAAAAAAAAAGGTTGCAAAGTGTGAAAGCCCCAACGACCCAAACTGAGAGTCAAGCAAAAAGTAACTGACCACAACAAGGGAGGTGGATAGGCAGAAGACTTTCATTTTTTTTTCTTTTTTCTGGATCCGGCCCATGTGGTCTGTACAAGGAAAATTTCAGATGGGAAAGTCCCTCTGTCACTGTGTGTTCGTTGACACAGATATAAAGTCTCTCTCTCTCTTTTTTTTTTTTTAAATCTGTGGCCAATGCCACCTAAAGGAGTGTGAAAGGAAGAGAGAGGGGAAAAAAAAAGAAAGTGCTAGATGAACGAAGCCGCTGCCAAAGCAAGCATGAAAGAGAAAGAGACAGCTTCTTACTGTGAGAGTCTTTCCACCTCAGTCTTAAAACTTTCCTTCACCACACTCCAGCCCATATGGGAATCCTGCTGAAGACATTAAGAGTGTCTCATTAATGGACAAGACACGTGGCACCATCCAAACGACACACTGCTGAAAACAAAAAGCTTACCAAAAAAAATTAATTATAAAAAGGCCACAGCTGCTGCTGAATTCTTGATTTTGATTGGTCAAAAGGTGTTGATTATTTTCTGTAACAGCAGCTCTAACGATATTTACGGCTTCTAATGCATTTCTAGAGTAATGACTTACACAGGGACTTGTTGGGACGCTCCGAATAATTGGATTAATTTAATGAATTTAATAATAATTTAATACATTTTTTAAAAAAAGTTCTGTGAGGAGATGTCTCTTTATGGAAGGAGTTTCCAGCATCAGTAACACTTAGAGAACTTAAAAGGTACAGCTTTATCTCTGACAGAAAAGTCTTCAGGACTTTCTCACATGAAAAGAGCAACAAAAAAGAGCCAAGTTCTTTCAAGGATGTTCCACAACCTTGAATACAACCATAAACTGATAAAAAGTCATTGTAGCTTCGAAAATCCATCCATCCATCCATCTTCTATACCTCTTTCAGGGTCACGGGGAACCTGGAGCCTATCCCAGGGAGCATTGGGCACAAGGCGGGGTACACCCTGGACAGGGTGCCAATCCATCGCAGGGCACAAGCACATACACACTCGCACACCCATTCATACACTACGGACACTTTGGACACGCCAATCAGCCTACCATGCATGTCTTTGGACTGGGGGAGGAAACCGGAGTACCTGGAGGAAACCCCCGCAGCACTGGGAGAACATGCAAACTCCGCATACGCAGGGCCACGGTGGGAATCGAACCCCCGACCCTGGAGGTGTGAGGCGAACGTGCTAACCACTAAGCCACCGTGCGCCCCAGCTCAGAAATTAATCACCTTTCTGTTTCGTGTCGAGCTACATCATGCCGTCCCGTCGTTAATTATTTTCCTAGAACAGCACACCTCCGAGTGTTTTATTCCATACTTATCTACTCGTTCGTTTGTCCGTCCACTTGCCTCTTTGAGCCTCTTTACCGCAAAGTCTGTGTTCCTCATGGAGGCGCGGTACACGTGGCCGAAACCTCCCTCTCCGATCTGCCTGGCTGCGGAGAAATTGTCCGTACCTCGCTGCACTTCGTTGAACGGCCAGCACATGACGCCCGTGAACGGCGGCGACTGAACTGCACAGCTATCGCAAGAACGCTGCAAATAGAATTATAACAAAAGGCTATAATTATATATCAAAGGAAAACACCAGCTCTTGAAGGTGAAGTTGAATCCAGCAAGCTCTAAATTCAAAATAATAGTTTTTTTTCCCCTCCCTTGGCTGATTTTGTTCCTACAGAACTAAATTTGTGCCAAAAGTATTGAACGTAACTTTTAAAGAAACGAACAAAAATATACAACAAGAAAGAAGAAAAAGTCTGAAACTGAAAACAGTGAACTCAGGGGCGAAAATTTAACATGATCTTTAAATGGTTTGTGCCAGAATGGCGAACGTAAACAAAAACTCTGGCAGCGCATTCATAAACCGTGATTAGCGAAAAGGAAGCTTCGAAAACTGTTACCAAAGAACGCTGTTCATTTAAAGACATTGTTCGATTTTTGCCACCGAGTTCACTGTTTTCAGTTTCGGAGTGTTTTTTTCCCCCTCGCTCTCATTGTATATTTTTCGTTTCTTGAAAAGTTACGTTTTGGCACCAATTTAATTCCACAAATTCCCACCCAGCAGTTAGGCAAAATCTCCCCAGAAGCTCATGATTGGCTAGAGAAAGAGCGTGTAATTCCACACCTCCCACCCATTTTGGGAGCACAGCCCATTTTGCTCTGTTGGACCTCTGGGCAGGGACGTGGCAACGTCAGAACACAAACTTACGATCGCCGGCTCAACCAATCACATCGCACGAGGCTGTGATGATGCCGGAGCCTCCGCGATAACAATAGCGAGCGTGCTAAATATCATAACGTGTCATAATACGATGGATTAGCAGCACATGCCTAGTGTCAGGGCAAACTGAATATATTTACCTCTTCTTTTTTACTTTCTTTTAAAACGGTTGATGGTGGACAGGGACATGTCCTGGTCAGATCAGGGGGTGGAGGTCCAGTTCCAGTTTTGGGTAGCAGCTTGCTCTCTAAGGACACAAACAAAAACAGAACGCTGCAGTGGGCTATAAAAAAAATAATAAAATTAAAAGAAACACCACCACTCGAGCACCAAACAAACAGGTGGGATTATAATGGAGGAAATCGTTTATGTTGTAAATTGAGGTCATAGGAAACGTAGCTATTGTTACATCCTGACTGAAGAGTCTGTAACTACTGTGAAAAACACAGTGCTTGCATTGTGGGGGGTTTTTTGGACTCAAAGGTAGTGCTGTTTTTTCTTTTTGCTATGAATTACAAAGCAAAGACAAGACAGCGACCGTCTGCATTAAAAATAATGCAAATAACGAAAATTATAGCTATACAACAACTTTAACTGAAATAAAGTCAAATAATTTCTTGCATTTATATAGCAAGAGAGCCTAAAATGGGACTAAACTAGAATACACCAGAAGGTGGGTTTAGAGGTGATACACAGGTTGAAAAAAAAAGAAGAATAATATAAATTAATACACATAAAGACTCAATGATGTGAAAAAATATCACAACACTGATGTTGTATATATGATATATATACAAAAAAGAAACTTAAATAGTTTGTTCAATGGTAGTTGTATTGAACACTGAAAAGGTTCAAATAATAATCTGCAGTCACATTTTTCCATCCATCCACCTTCTATACCGCTTATCCTACAGGGTCGCGGGGAACCTGGAGCCTATCCCAGGGAACATTGGGCACAAGGCGGGGTACATCCTGGATACGGTGCCAATCCATCGCAGGACACAATCACATACACATTCACACACCCATTCATACACTACGGACACTTTGGACACGCCAATCAGCCTACCATGCATGTCTTTGGAGTGGGGGAGGAAACCCCCGAGGCATGGGGAAAACATGCAAACACAGGGCAGCGGTGGGAATCCCCCAACCCTGGAGCTGTGAGGCGAACGTGCTAACCACGAAGCTACCGTACGCTCGCAATCACATTTTTGAAAAAGATTTTACAATTTTAAGTCCAAAATGTTACGTTTGAAATCAGCAGTCTCTGATGAGTTCGAAACTGTTATACAATAAAAAAATAATGTTCTTATCAGATCGTGAACGCAATGATAAAACAGAAAAGTGTATTGCAACATAATTTATCACGATATCGATACTGTATCAGCCCTTTGTGCCTGACAGATGACGTACATGAGTGAGGAGTTACCTAGAGTGGAGAGGGCGCGGGTGACGTCTTTAGAGGGGGTAAATAATGATGAGGAGGGTGAACTGCTGCGGGTGAGGCTCGGTGGTGGCAGGGAGCTGGGGGAGGTTGGGCTCAGCTGTGGAATACGCCGCCCTATATACACACACAGAGAGAGAGAGAGAGAAATGAATCGGAAAACCACTGGAAAACCTTTTATATTTTTTCAATTGTATGCAATCCGGTCAAGTAACAAAGTTCAATTAAATCATTCTAACCGATCGCATTGCACAGATCTGACATCAGTGATTCTCCCAGTTATGTTTACGTGCCCAGACAATAATCAATAGAGAGAGGGCAGCCATCTTTCCCAGTCAGAGCGCAGATGCTCTCAGACTCCCAGACAGGTACGCCTGGAGCAACGTCAGGAATCGAACTAGCAAAGCAAAACATTCCTAGCGGCGACCATCTTCGATCATGTTCGACATAATAAAAGCATCAGTGTTGTAAAATCGAACAGTGCTCGTTTTGGACGTGCAAAGATCTAACACAACGTTAGCGGTGCAAATCTTCTACAAGGAAATGTTAACTATAAACGACAGCTGAAATGACGGCGCTGAAACGAATAACGAAAGGTTTCTCGAAACACTAATTCGATCTACAAGTATGTATGTATATATATATATATATATATAAATTTTTTATTCCTTTCATGGCTAACATAGTCCGAGATTAGTCCAAAAAAGCACAGCTATTACGGAGAGATCGAGTCTGAGGTACCTGCCAGCAAATATACATTAATGGCTTGTTTCTTCTGAATGTGATACACGCATTACATAACTATTACATCTTTAAACAATCAAACTAATAAGGCACACCTGGGCGGGCAAGAAGCAGTCACATGTTCCAGTATTTTTGATCACTTGAAAAAAAAAAATGGGTGGGCTCAAACAAAACGGTGCCATGTTTTAAGTTGTTTAAGACCTAGAGATGTAGATGTTTATCTCAAACCCAAATGTCTGCAACGTATAAAACGATAGATTTGGCCTTGCTGTTCCAATACTTTCGGAGAGGAGTGTATAGGGATGTAGTGAAAGTTATGCATAGTACACAAAGTTTCCAGAGAAACAGGACATCTTGGGCAAAAGTGAGAGAGAGAGAGAGAAAAAAAATTACAGAGCCAATATAGAGCCAATCCACCTACATAGATAGATAGACAGTTCTTTATTGACCACTGGAGGAAATTGATTTGTCACAGCAGCAGGTGGTGGGAGGAAACCAGAAAACCCAGAGAAAACCCACACAGGATTTCTCACAGGGAGAACATGTGGAACATCACCCCTACTCACATTTAAGAATGATATCTCGAGGTCTGAACAGCTCCAAATCTTGCAGGACGGTTATGAGGTCTCCGACCGTCCCGTTCCTGCACCCCCATTTGTGTATTAGTGTTTCCGTCCGTCTGCCGCTCTGCTCCAAGAGCCGAAGCTCTGTCTGGTCACATATTACTTGGGAAGCTGGATCGTTAAAAACAACGAGGGGGGGGGGGGGGGGGGGTTAGGGAAAAAACATTCACTTTGTTGACTCAGGAAATGTTGTGATATCATTATGAATCACTCACTCAGGGAAAAGCTCTGACTTACTCTTTTATGACTTTTATTTATTTATTTTAAACTCTCCATAATCTAACCATGACCTACTAACCTGAGGGTTAACGTCGTAAAAATCTCAGCTTCGTAAGAGGTTTGGATATTAAATGACTCAGACAGTGAGGGGGAAAAACTGACTGATACAATAATGTACAGTAATAAACACGTGGAAGGGAGATGGGAAGAAAGCATAAGAAGAAATGTATACATCAAGGCAAACCATAAACAAATTTAAAATGAAGCAGTAATAGATACAAATATATAAATAATTTTTTACACACTTTAATAGATACCACAATCTGTATTCAAGTGACTGAGAGTCAGTGTCTCAGGTTCACAGGTGGTACTGACTCTATGTTACTGAAAACCGGTGCTGTGAGGCAATGTGAAGCAACTTGCCAGGAGATTTCGTTTCACGTGTGTGGCGAACTAAAAAAAAAAAAAACCTGGTTGAATCCTTTAAAGTCCCAATCAGACCGAATTAATGACTTGGAGAGAAATGAGCATATTAAACAGATTATTATAGTATACAAATATTATATATAGTATATATAGATAAGGAATTCATTCATGCATTTATTTATTCATCTTCTGTAAGTGGTTTATCTTAGTCAGGGATGTAAATGGTAAATGGTCTGTACTTATATAGTGCTTTTTCACCCATTCACACACACAAACACACCAATGTTAGCAGAGCTGCCATGCAAGGCGCTAGCTTGCCATCGAGAGCAACTTGGGGTTCATTGTCTTGCCCAAGGACACTTCGGGATGTGGAGTAACGTGGGCCGGGAATCGAACTGTCAACCCTACGATTAGTGGACGACCCGATCTACCACCTGAGCCACAGCCACCCATTGTGGTGGATCTCCAGAGCCTACCCCTGGGCACGATGCAGGAATGCACCCCGGATGGGAACCATACACACAGGTTCACACACTAGGGGCATTTTAGCGTCACCAATCCACTTACCGGAATGCTTTTGGGGGGTCAAAGGAAACCAGAGAACTTAGTGAAAACCGACATAGACACGGGGAGAACGTAAGAAACTCCACAAAGATAGTAAACCCGAGCTCAGGGAAGAACTCTGGAGTGGCCGCCCACGACCAAAAACATGGTGCGTTTTCACGATGGCGTTCGATAAACTGCCGTCCATCCAGGGTGTATTCACACCTCATGCCCAGGGTTCCTAGGATAGACTCCGGATCCACCATGACCCTGACCAGGACAAAGCACCATCTGACAATGAATAAACGAATGAATTTGGCAAAATCTCACCAACATCTTTTCATCTCTCTCTCTAGCACTTTAAAAACGTCAATATTTTCCGTTTCAGCACTCGTGAACGCTGTCTTCCTGATCCCACTGACTCCTAACAGTTTCCTTGAGAGTTTGAGACGATTTAAACAGCTCGTGCTTTAACAACGAACGTTAAAAACGCCCCGGGTAAAATAATCCAAGACCGCCAAGGTCGATAAAGACTCTGTTACATCCTGTGGGTTTTCTTTTCACACTTGCTCAACTTAAAACCAAAAACAACAACTGGCCAAGTTTAAAAACGCACAACGATAAAAGTATAGATGACGTGTCTGAGAAGCGACATTTCCCGGGGTTTCGGGTAAATTATCGAGCTCCTTATAACACACATAGGAAATAATCACTCTTTACAACTATGGTGAGCAGAAAAGCATTTCAGGATGCCCAAGATGTGTAGATGTGCTACAACGGCATCAGGTTTCACTCCTGTCAACCTAGAATCTGAAGCTACAGTCGTCAAAGCCTCACCGAAACCAGACAGCTGAAGGTCAGGAACACAAAACACCATGACCTCAGATTTCTGTCCTCGGCCGAAAGGAGTGGACCGCGACGTGCCCATCAACCTACAGTTGTAGCCCATCGGCGTTCTGGCCAGGTGTGCGCTCTGAGGTGCTTTTCTTCTCATTTGGGTTACCATAGACATCCTGTTCACGTGAACGAATCCACAGTAGCCGTTCTTCTCCGACAACTGCCGACAGAACCGACACTCACTGGAGGTTTCTTTTCTTTGTCGTCCCCCCCGCCCCAGCTTTCCGTCTAGAGCGTTTTTGTGTGAAAATTCCCAGCAGATCATCAGTCAGTCACCGAGTTTGACTCACATTCCCACACTCATTCTGATCTGATGCTGGACGTGAACATTAACTGAAGCGCTTCACCTGTACGGATTGATTTTTAATTCCTCGAGCTGCATATGTGCACGGGTACCCGAGTGAGCAGGGGTACGGGTGTTCCTATTAAACTGACCGATGTGTATGTAATATGTCATGGGTTTTCAACACCATTAAACTGAACACTGGATTCAGTGCAGGTCCTAATGTTCCACTAAAGATACAGCAGGGTACATAAACTGATGCACTTCTCTAGGCAGCATGGAGTCATTTGGGATGCAGCCACGCACTCAGTGAAATGAACCTAAATCCTTCAGGACGAAGTCTTCCTTAGTCTCAACTATCTTCTCGAATGTTCTCTACATCTGTTAATTTAGCATTCTCTGACAGCTAGCTATGTCGGCTAAACGTGTATACACTCAGCTGACATCACTGAGTCAGTCAGGTAAATATTTGTTTAGCTAGCTATCGACGTGTTGCTGTTTTTTTTTTGTTTGTTTTTTGCCAGGATTTATTAATTCACAACAACATGTTCACTCGCTACCCATGAAAACTATTTGTTTATTTATTCCTTTTAAAAGCTAAACACGTCAGCTGGTAATGCTAGCTAGCAACCAAGCTGAGCGTTACACAGACAACTTTCACTCGAGTTGAGGAAGTCAACCGACTACCGTGACTAAACTATTCAATAAGCTGTGGTGGTGTTGGGTTTTTTGTTTTTTGTTTGTTTGTTTTGTTTTGAGGGAGTAGGGGTGTAGTATTAGAAGTAAATAAATAAATAAAGTTAGCCAAACCATTTGAGACGAACAATACAAATCAATAATAATAATAATAATAATAATAATAATAAAAGCCTCTTACCAAATCTCTGCCAGTCTGAATACGGGAGTGAATCCATAACACGGGTGAATTCATGAACAACAGCGGCGGGTAAATTGTAAAGATATTCGCTATTAAAAGTCGAATTTGACATGTCTAAGCAAAAGATTTCCTAGCTGAAAGAGTTTAAGAGCTTGTAGAAAGCGGTTCCTGGTACCTGAACAGAACGAATAACTTACTAAACCCAATCATTTAGCGCCGTAGAAGGGGAGAAAGCGCGCGCGCGCACACACGCACACAGCAACAGGCTGAAGGAAAAATGACTGAGTAAGCCCAGTCTCGACTCCGACTTGTGTGACGAAGCGGCTAAACATTTCACTTTTTACAAGGTTTGAGGCCTCTAGTCGGTGTTCCCGTGTCATGTTTGACAAGTATTTTCCCCCTCAGCTATACATAGGTATATAGCGAGCCTGTTTGCACTTCCCCTTTCTTCACATAATATAAAGAAAAAAAAGGACATGCTGTCTTCACTCTTCATAAGAACTGATTTGTCAATGAGACCGGTTCTATCCATCACTATTACCAAACCAGACATTTCAATACTGCTGTCTGTAGGAAGAAGAAAAAATAACTCTTCAGTAGGTGTTAAAACCAGAGTGATATCAACTCGGGACTGCCAGCATTTTCAGAGGGAAAGTAGATAATACATGCTTGGAAGAAAAGAAAGAAAGAAAAAAAAAAATCACAATATGGCTAGAAGTCCCCAGATGACGCCACAAATGAATATGCATAACCAATGAATAAATTTGCATATCAAAATGTGTTACAACAAGAAGGAAGATATTCTAGAAAAAAAAATTAATAATAATAATAATAAGTTGAACTCGACGTCAGTGTATAGTCCTTTTTGTCACTGAAAATATATTTCGAACAGTAAGGAAGTTAGAGTTGAAGAAAGACTATTTAAGATATTTGAACGTTTCTGGGGTGTGTGGTGGTTTAGTGGTTAACACGTTCGCCTCACACCGCCAGGGTTGGGGGTTCGATTCCTGCCACTGTGCTGTGTGTGTGTGTGTGGAGTTTGCTGCAGGGGAGCACCTCCGGGTACAAAGATTACCAATCTTTTTGCCAATCAGCCTACAAAGGTAGGCTGATTGGCGTGTCTGTAGTGTGTGTATGCGCAAGGGCATAACCATGGTATGGACGGTGGGGTGGGGTCCGACGAACTCGGCAGGAGGATATGCAAGTGAATGTAACGTTAATGGCCAAAAACTGGAACTGACGTTAGTCTAGCCTACTTCGTGGGTGTGCAAATATCAAAAGTTAATTGACATTTTTAAGAACAAACCAAGCCATGGTATGATGCCTTCTATACTAAGCTAAGGTCACCTACTGTTTAGGTATCTAGTTACTTACTGTCTGAAAAAAAGCTCATATGCTCTGCTGCACTTTTCTACACTTGGCTGCTGTCTCCACTTCTTACATACTGAGCTGCTAAAACATATCAACGAACTTGCGTTGAGTATGGGCGCAACCGAGGGTACAATTGGAGGGGGGGCACACACCTGTTTTCCTTAATAAACAGAAATATATTAAAACGGAATAGACATAAATAAATAGAATAGATGAAGAAAAGACAGATCCGTTGACAGGGTCCATTAAATGGGGACATATAGAAAATATTTTGTACTGTATATTGGGGGGGACAGATCGGTATTGCCTCAACATTGAGGGGGACACGACCCCACCAAAGAATGCGTGATTATGCCCATGTGTATGTGTATGTGATTGTGCCCTGCGATGGATTGGCACCCCGTCCAAGGTGTACCCCACCTTGTGCACGATGTTCCCTGGGATAGGTTTGACCCTCTGGGATAAGTGGTATAGAAGATGGATGGATGGATGGATGGATAGAGTAGGCGAATTGGGACGCAGCACAGGCCATGACCTGAACCCTGTTTGGATCCGTTCCAAAATCCTACAAACATTCAAACTACAAAAGACAGCGCGATGACGGACTGACTGACAGCCTGTAGTAAGTGTAGTTAAGGTTTCAATATAATGAACTGCTCGAATTCACACTTCTTTTAATAGAGCTGGTGTTGATTACAATAATTATACCACTGCACATTTGAATTCTCGAATCAGAAGGTGTTGATTAATTTTCTGTTACAGCACGGACCTGAATATTTACAACCGTAACATAAATAATAGGTTTATCGTCCTAAAACAACTAACAACATAATCTAATTTAAGCAAGTAAGAAAAGGTCAGCAAGTTTAGCAGGGATTAGTTCCTGTTATCACTTACAATATAGCAGCTAGTCATTCCCTCACTATTCTCTCTTTTCTCTCTCTCTCTCTCGAAGTGAATAAGACACAAAAACGCACTGAGAAACCACAACGTGAAAACTCCACTGCCCTGAAGAGTCGAGTCTGGCGGACATCTTGTAACACTAAAGGCAACTATGAACTGTTAAAAAACACAACGTGTCAATCGTTAATAAATGAAAAATGTATCACTTACGCTATAGCGGCTATAAACGATTAATCCCTCATTGCTGACGCTGGAGACTCCTTAAAATAAGGCTTCACCGTTTCAATGACGACACATTTTTTTTAATCCAGTTTTATTATACGGCTTAGATTAGTCTACATAGAGCGTCTGCCATACAAGTCCCTGTGAAGTCCCTGTGTTACTCTAGAAAAACAAACATATTAGAACGAGCGCATTGATATAAACGTATTTGTTTGAATTAGAGCTGGAAATTAGAGCTGGTTTTTGCACTATAACAATTTTATTGCCTCGACACGATATGATACTGCTACAACATCCAGTGACGTTTACTATCTATAGTATCAACTAATACAACAAAAGAGAGATAGCGAATGAAATATGTCGTTTATATTTCATTTACACAATACTATACTTTCATTTTAAAAGAGCGATTTATTTCTGCCAAAGCAGGATTTCAGTCCACATTTTAACAGCCAAGCTTTTGTTTGAAATGGGAATTATTCCTGGCCGAGCAGGGGCTTCTTCTGCCCTGTCTGGGGCTTCACATCATTGTACTGCAGGGGTCTGCAGCTGGATACAAACTGCAAACAGTTACGTTTATCTAATGTTTACTTAAAAACTGGCGTACGTTGGGGTTTGTTTGTTTTGGTTTTTTTTAAGAGCGAGCTACTCCTTTAAGACAACGAGTGTAGAAGAAAAACTACATCCTGACACATCTATACCAGGTGCTTCAGTAACACAAATGCATAAAGTGCATTGAGAAGAAACATAATATAATCACTGTACAGTAAATGTAGATTACAGAGCAATCTAACTCAAAGTGCACAAAGTTAACGCAATTCAATATATAGATCCTTAAGCATGCATTTAGCTTTTATTGAATAATCTGAACTGCAGCTTCCAGACTGATGAACTGGATGTTCAGAAAACCATCAGGACGATCGTTCGCTGAGTCAGATGTGTTAGACATAGAAACATAAACATGGCGGCCCTGCTGGACTGGGATTAAACTTTATCCACCGTTAATTCGTCAAAGAATATTTAAGCTGCTTTAACAATAAATTCTGCAGGTTTACGAGAGAGGTTGGAGTGGAAAGCTGTGGTCGTTTTAATCATATTTTGATATGATCATATTTCTCCTGTCCGTCGTATCAATTAACAAAAGAATTGATGGAATTAAACTAAAAGCTGTAGAGCTGTCAGAATGTTAGAGATAGTTAAGGTCTTTTAATTAACATATTAATGTGTCAATGAAATTTGCAGGATGTCGTTTTTCTCCGTAAACACACATTCTGGTGCTTTTTCAATCCTCCCTTGTACTCCAGCAACCTCTTACCCAGTTTTCAGCTTGATAAAACTTCCACAACGGCAAAACTGTAGAACGTTGGCTGAAGTCTGTGGTCTGTGGTACTTCACGGAGTCTCTTGGTGTCCATGGTGGCCATGACAATGCTGTTTTGTCTTATAAGAAGGGGGTCCGAAACATTTTGCTGCCAGGGACCCCTTTAACTTTGAAAAGAAAATAATAATAATAATAATAAAATTCATATAGAATAAATTAGATTTATTTGATATAACATTCAAATATTAGGCTCATTATTTAAATAAGTATATTGATATTTTGGCGAACCTTCCGCTCACAGAACACATATTTATATTTTATATATATAATAACTTTGCTAATGATGGCTTATGATTTCCAACACTACAACAAAACGTAAAAAAAAAAATAAAATAAAAAATCACAGGCCCCAATTTGAGAACCTGGTCTTATAGTATCTATAATATTATATACAACTTGCTTAATAGTGGATGTGCATTGATTGTGCAACCGCAATCAGATGTTATTCAATGAATTTCGGTAAATATGGGAAATTATTCAATTTGTCATAACAAACACCAAGTCTTAAGTTTAACCTTAGTTCATGTGATTTATGTAAATTGTTACGAATTTGCAAGTGTCATACCATTAGAGGTAGGATTTAGAGCGGTTATCAATTATCAGAGTCTCCGATTTGAACTTATTTACCGGTTAGCTGTTTAGAAAGAGTGTACAGAACACCTCAGAAATGACTGCCACACGATAGCAAACTGCTGAAGCAAGAAACCACTCATTATCTCTTCTTGAATGATTTGATGTCATGTCAGTACTGAGATATCTGACTCTCCCAAGGGACAGCCGTTGATTTAAACGCCTTGAGTAATTTTAATCGAGTTCATTTAAAGAGAGGTAAGTATAGCGTAATATACAGCTTAATATAGCTTTAAATGTTTCAGAAGAACAAGAAAACGACACTTTTCAGAATTTTTGAAAAATGTCAACTCTAGGTCACTGTTTAACTGTAGGCAAATGTGTGAAGTTAATTAAAAGGTCAGATTTTCCTCGAGTCTTATCTCTTCCACTGAAGCGCGTGTCCATACGGCATTCCAGTGGGATTGATCTAAGGTCAGGTTTTGCACAAACTTGTGGAGTACATTCCAGTTCGAGTGCACGCTGTCGTTAAAGCACGTTTCAATTTGTAATGAAAATCTGTATACCTGTATGAAAATGACTCGGTATTGACGCATTTGAGTGCGCTCTCAGACCTTTGGACACTACTGTATCAATCACGCATGAAGGAAAACTTCTTCCCGGACCTTCAAGTCCTCGACGCGAATCTAGACCGGGGGAGTGAAAGAAATGTTTTAGACAAGCAGAAGGTAAATGTTGTTTACTGTTGTGTATCTGTTACATACGGCAAACAAATAATACAGTAACACAGTACTATAAAAGTAGACACAAACTATACTTTTTGTTTTCACTGTCAGGAAGGCAAGGACTTAGCTTGGCAAATGGTGAGGAACCACTGACACCTAGGCTGTAGGACTGTTTGGTTAAAATAATATACCTTTTAGATACATAGTACTACCAATCCCTTTTATTTCAATCTAAATCAGAACAATGGAAAATAAAACAGCAACTTCGGACAACGGTAAAAAATACATATCATACAAAAACAAAAACAAACAAAAAAAAAAAGTTAATGGGCGTCCTGCCTGGAAACATACTTTATAAAGTGCAGGTCTTAAATTCGTCGTCACATCAGTCATGGTTGAACTTTTCTTTTCCTTTCAGAAAATGCAAAATGGTGCTTGGAAGATACCGTTTGAGGCAGGAGTATGCATGTATAAATATAGATATTTTATATATATATATATATATATATATATATATATATATATATATATATATATATATAAATAAAATGACGAATAACTTGCCACGTTAAAACATTGAAATGGAGAACAATTCCCGACAAATACACTTCATCCGACAGGAGACACATTCAACATAGCAGGGATTAAAAAAATAATAATAATAATAATTATAATAATTATAATAATAATAATAATAATAATACCAGTATCTTATTACCTTCTACACAGTCAATATTGCCCAGGTAACATTTGTCCTAATTTATTCCAAATGTGGTATTTCCTGTACGAAAAAAATAAAACAAGACAAACATATCCTCAGTCTCTATAAATCCTCAACACAGCCAAAGCACTGAATACCAACAAGAGGCAAAACACAGGACTCAGAATAAAAATACAACTACCGTATAAAGTTCTATTACTGAAACTTCAAGGCACAAGACTATGTTAAATAGACCATGAATGTTCTACCGATGAAGACTTGAAGCTGAATGTGTGGTTTTATCTGACCTTCATTCTCCTTCCTTGTATTATCTCAAGTGCTATAATTGAATTTGTATTTCAGGCATTCCTTTATAATTCAGCTTTAACCTTTGTTTTTTGTTTTTTTTTTGTTGTTGTTTTTTTTTTTTCGTCAAATATATAACATCGTACACAATCTAAAGACACAAGAAATGGAAAAATAAAATAAAATAATTATAATAATAATAATAATAATAATAATAAAAAAAATAAAAAGCAAATAACGATCTACTAAATATAACTATTGCTCTTAAGGTAAAATAGTCTACTCCTAACATTGGGTTCTTTTTTTTTAAAAAATAGAAAAAGTAAAACACTAAAATCCACAAATAATAATTTAGTTGGAATAGGTTTGCCATGGTATCGGGGACATCTTAAGGAGGAACAGCTTTAGGAGCCCATGCGTAACCGTCATCTCAGATCAGAGAAACTGGAATTGGAAAGAAAGAAAAAAAACAAACCAAAAAAAAAAAAAATTTAAATTAAAAAACAACAACTGAAGAACGTAAAAACTATTCCTGTCCAACTTAACTGATTTTTTTTTTTCGTTTTTGATTCCTTTGTTGTTGTTGTTTTTTTTTTTGTCCTTTTTGTTTTTAAACTGAAGTGCACAAACATACAAGTGACCTTGTAGTTTCGCTGTGTGTGTGTGCGCGTGTGTGTGTGTGCGTGTGTGTGTGTGTGTGTACAGCCGTGTTCAGGGTTTTGGGTGAGAATCCTGCGCTCAGACTTTTTGGCCGACTCTCGGAGAGGAGTGTTCCAGAGAAAAAACGCATAAAACAAACAAACAAACAAACAAAAAACATCGTTACGAAGAATAGTAAAGGTCAAGCAGTGTACTAACTTCTAATGGCAATCATGCATATTGATACATGTTCACGTACATAGCGTGTAGATTTTGGCTACAGGGACACGAGGACATTCCATAGCATATTTGTTTGCCAGAGGCACAGAACAGATATAATAAAGGTCATTTCATGTTTTCTTATAGGACTCCCGTTGTTGTTGGTGGTGGTATTGGTGGTGATGTTTTTTTTTTGGTTTTTTTTTTTTGACAGTGGGCATTATTGAGTGCTACAAAAAGCATAAATCACCATGGAAGTGAAAGGTTACATGGATACGTTTTATCTATGGACACGACATGGCCACATGATGAAACATAACAAATGGCACAGCGAAGATTAATGGAGATCCTGCTTTTTAAAAAAAAATTAAATAAATAATAATAAAAAAGACCAATCAGCCCATCTTGATTTAACGTCTTGTTTTGCTCAGTTGGGATAAAAGCGTCTTTTTTTTAATGATTTTTTTTAATCAAAGGCCACCTTGGTCAGATTCCCGAAATAAAGGCACTGCCCATTCTGTGGCAGACCGCTGCTGTTTTTCTCTCTCACAGCGCTGTCGCTAATATTTACACGTTAACTTAACATTAACACCGCTGCCATTCAGATGATGCTGTTTTCGTTGCTTGTTTATTTATTTATTTTTTTATCATTTGATCTCACACCAGTTCGTCACGATACATTTCATGTGTACGTGTTTCACGTTGTGCTTGCTTACTCAACTCTATAGTCCTCGAGCCTCCCCTCTCAGATTAGTCAGACCAGGGACGACGACGACGACGACGACGACGTCTACCGCATGTAGGTCAGGTGCGTCATAGTCCTCTGGTTAAGATCTCTGCTCCAGCAGGTCACACGCATCGAACATTCTTGCTCTTTTTAGTTTGTGTCGGGGCTTTTTTTTTATTCTGGCCGTGATGAGCGCTCGATACGCGTGATCTGCTCGAACAGAGCAAGCTAGTGGGATCTGAAGATGCTTGAGACCTGGATGATCGGACCTCAGGCAGGTAACCATATGAACGTCTTCGAATCGTTCTCTCTCTTTTTTTTTTTTTGAGATAATTTCATAGCCCTTTTCTCTAGAGCGCAAGTGCTCTAGTTTCTCCGTGTCCTCTTCCCCACTGGCTAGGGTCGAGGTGGAGAGGAGGCTAAAGGACGAGGTCTGTCAAGCACCACATCTGTACACTGACCTTCGATGAAAGGGAAAAAAAAAAAAAAAAAAAAATCAAATAAAAGTAGATATAGTACTATTCTATAGAATAGTATAAACTTTAAAAAAATGTTTAGAATAATTTAAAAAAAAAATTTCTCTGGTGATTGTTAAAATCTAAATCGATCAGAAAGGGAAGTTTTCTAACATCGTAACACTCGCTATCCTAAAGCACACTTCATAAAAATGACTAGTGAGTAGCTCTAGCATGCTTTTTTTTTTTCTTTTTTGGTAAATATTTATTTATTTATTTTTAAACACTACGATGTGGTTCCAAAAACAAAACAAACAAACAAACAAAAAAAAAAAACAATCTATGAATTTTGTAGATTTAACGTTAAAGAAGAAATGAACGTTGAGCTCTCTCTGATTCGAGCTTCATCGGCAGGGAAAGTATCAGTAAGGACGTAGAAACCGAAGCGCACGCTTCCCTGAAACCAACACTCCAATAACCATCAGTCCTTCTCACTCAGAACGCTTCCTTTAGAAGGAAGGGAAGGAAAAAAAAAAAAAAAGTAAGGGATGTCCAAGTTATTACCGATTAAACGTTTCCGCTACCATAAAAGCACTGCTTCATACGAGAGGAGTTGAAGACTCCTCGTAATGGCCTCCACGTGTACATCATTGGCCATTAGTATTACACATTTAAATAGAATAGAAAACAGAAAAGAGATTGGCCTGAGGTCAGGCATCGTCTCCGTACGTCACTATAGACGTATTTCTGTGAATCATCGAAGAATCGAATGCCTCGCTACAGTCACACTCATCATCACCTTTATGCGTGCTGTCTTGTGTCAGTACCTCATGACTTCAAAGGAGAGGGCAATTAAAAAAAAAAAAAAAAAAAAAAAAAAAAAGCCCTGAAAGGAATGAAATGAGGAAGGATATACCTCACATCCGCTGCGAGTCTGCAAACGTTCTAAACGAAGATAAAACGGACGTGAAACAGAAATGCGTGACTTCATGTGTGAATGTGAAAAGTTGGGGGAGGCCCTGCTATCTCGACTAAATCTTTAACTGCGACGTAAAAAACGTACCCGGTGGATGATGATCTATCGTAACGGCTTTACTCTCAACGAAACACCAAAATCTGCTGAACGTTTAATACGTTCTAATTCACGTCCTACGCTCGTTCTTTTAAAGCCGTTTATTTGGCTCCGTTCAAGATGGCGGCCGTGTCAAATCCGGACATTTATTTCATCACCACGATGACATTTTAAAATGTAAACAAAAGGCGAAAACAGGGATTCTGATCACGTCTTTGTTTTTTTGGCTTTTTTTTTTTCCCCTCCACGGAACTCTAAATTATCCAGAAAGTCTCGCGCTTTGGATGGAGGCAGGGTGGAAGAAAAAAAAAATAAAATAAAAAATCCAAACGTCCTGTGTGAACTGTCGCAGCTGTCGTGTGAGAGGAAGTCTAGTAAATATAGCACAAGCGCGCACATCGTGTCTTCTGTTCGCGTCGACTTCCCTGTTTGCTCTCCGTCACCATGACAAGGAAGGAGGGAGGGAAAAAAAAAAAAAGAAAAAAAAAAAATGAATGGCTACACTTCCAAACATACACTGTAGGCTCTGATGTGTTCAGGAAACACAAGGCCACTGTTTTCAATTTCACTTTATAGAAAGAAAAGGGGAAAAAATGAAAAGCTAGAACGATAAATGCGGGGAGCGGGGCGGGGGGGGGGGGGGGGGGAAGAGGAAGAAAACATGTTCGAACACACTGCATTGGAATTTCATTTCTATATTTTTTTGTTCTCCTTTCACACATTTATTTCGTCTGTGCTTTCGATGTTCATTCATAAATCCGTTTGTGCTCAACCCCCCTGCCCCCACGCATAAAAAAATAAAGTATAACAGTGAAAACCTTTCCTACTATATTACTATATTAGTCTGCTATCCTGCACCGCTGAAACAGATGGCGAGGTTAATCACATTACTCAGCGTTCAAACATTCCTCTCCACGTCTCTACGTTTTTTTAAAATGCAAGAACGAGAGAAAGACATTCAGAACCAGCCATCGCAAAGCATGATTGGTGTCCGAAAACAAACAAAAATAAATAAATAAACCTAGGACCCATCCTCTTCCCGTCCCATAAACTGGGAAATCTCTCAGGATTTGATTAGCCTTTCTTGTTTAGAACATGACTGACAGGGTACAAGTGATGATCCCCCTCCTCGCCCCCATGAATTTCCTTATATGAGCTTTTATTAAGAAATGTCACTCTTCATGCAGTTATATATAACCAGACTGCCTTCTTCTAATAGCCACTTCTATAATATGAAGGGGAAAAAACAAAAATGAAGATGATGTAAAATCGAGCCTTATTTCGTCTGGTTTTGGCAGGGAAGGATTAGTTGTAAATCGGCTTCCCCGTGAAGCGTTACTCGTGCACCCATTGTCCGCTATCTCAGTGTTTTGCTATTTCCTAGAAGCTCTAACGGAGCACTAACACCTGGTTCCTATGATTTCTATATTAATATAAACGATAAAAATGAAACTGGGCGAACGAAAAGAAATCTGAGAGTTCATTCAGAGGCGGTATGCCAGCGACTGTATCGTCGCTCTGCATCCAACTCACAACACTCGACACAACAGCTGCCTTTTGTAAGTACATTTACATTTTTGTGAATTTTTTTTTTCTCCATTATTTCTTGTTTTAAAAAAAACAAAACAGAAAAAAATAAAACAAACAAACAAACAAACAAACAAAAAAAAACAACTCCTCCCCCTGTGAGTGCCTCTATTCCTGCGTGAGAACACAGCCGTTGCTGCTGATTGGTCAGTCACTCTGAATGTCAGTCACGTCCTTCAGCTCACGCGTTCGCTCACAGGCGTCCTGGACTCGACCGTTTCTTCTCGACTCGGCCTGGGAACGGCGGAAGGAGGAACAATGTCTCTCAGTTCCTTTCCATCCCCCGTCACAGTGCCATGCTGCTGCTGCTGCTGCTGCTGTTGTTGTTGTTGTTGTTGTTGGGTTCGCAACTCCGTCGCTGCCATCTTGCCTGAAGTGTCTCTAACCGTGTGACTGTCGGTTCGGGCCTCCTCCCTGCAGGCTAGCGGCTCCTGTCTCGACCTGGAAGTGCTCAAGTCCTGGGGCTCGTTCTCCACTGGGGGTCCTCCGTGCATGGAGTGGCCGAGGGAAAGCTGGTGAGCCTGCGGAGTGAAGATGGACGGCTCCATCAGGGGCAGGTGGTGTTGGTGTTGGTGATGGTGGTGATGATGGTGATGGTGGAGGTGTTTCAGTTGTTGCTCACGCTGATCTCTCTTTTTGTGGAGCTTCGGTCCACTGCTGCTGCCGTTACCAGAATCCACTGCTTCCTTATGCTTCCGGCTCGAGTGCTTGTGAAGCTTCTGTCCCGTTTCTGACTCCGCTCCAGCAGAGGGCGCCGTTTGACTCACGGGCCGCTTTGCTACGCTGCTCGGTGCCTCGGGTGTAGTCGTAGCGGACCCTTCTGCCTCCTCCATAGTCTCCCGTGTCTTGCGCTTCTTGATGGGAAGCGCCTTCTCTTGCACAGGCTTGGCTGCCAACTCCTTTTGCGCCTTCTTCTTGGCCTCCGATGTCGCGATAGCTGCAGCAGCGTAAGCTGCACTCGAACCTGTCCCTCCTGCCGCAGACTGAGACGCAGCCGCCGGCTTCCGACCGCGTTTCTTTGGCACGCTCGCCTGCTCTTTTTCCGCTTTCCTCTTGCGTCCTGGGCGCTGTTTGACGACGGGAACTTGCCCCGAGGGTGATCCTGCCTCCGCTTTCGGAGCCACAAAGGGCATCTTGACGAGGAGTTTGCCCGGACTCTTTTCTACCACGCGTTTCACTGCTACACCCTCTGTGGCCTGCCGTATTTTGCCACTGCCCTTCGGCCGGCCCCTCCCTCGGCCGGTCGGCTTGGGCACTTTGGGCTTCTTCGGCGGTCTCTTCTCCCTGCGTGACGGGCTCCCGCGCCCCGTGACCGTAAAGTCAAAGTCATTTGGGTCTGTGGTGGTGTCACCCACCTTTTGGAAGTACGCCATGAGCTCCACTTTGGAACGGAAGGCTTTCCCTTCTGGGCTGGAAAAATAAACAAAAAAAGGTTTGCTACACATTTTAAGTCAGATGACAAACACACGAATGTAGACAGAAAGAAAAAAAAAAAACACTGAGCTAATCATCCTTGCTCACTCACACCCACCAAAGTCAAGCACTTTCTTTCATGCTGTTACAGATATAGAATGTAGAAATGGTGTAGGAACAGGGAAGCACTGGTCCATGCTGACTCACAAACTCTCACGGGACGTGTATTGTTCAGCTGCCCATCATGTCAAACTGGCCAGTCGAACAATTCACACCACTTCACATTCAAACCACTGAATTATTCATCTCGTAACTCAATCGGATCACAGCTCTAGATTAAAACATACATCTCCCAGGCAATCGAACAACACAAGACTCCTCTTGTTTTTGTTGTTGTTGTTGTTTTTTCAGGTAACTCAGCGTTATATTGAATTAGGCGCTGCGACATAGCGCTATGAGCACTATAGTGCACGGAGTCGCCCAGGCTGTTTGTCTCAGCACGCCACAGCCCAGGCAAGCCTCATCTCACCCATATCACAACATTACACTTCCACTCCATCTATTTTACCTCCTCCAGCAGGACATTTCTGGTTTAAGAAAAAAGGAAGAAAAAAAAAGAAAGAAAGAAGAAAAGTCCGTGGATGACGAATATCATCAGCGATCTTTGCCGAGTTAACCGAATATGTGCGCACGTCCGCCCTTTCAAAACCACTATTTAATGCCGTCGTCGTTTTTGTACCGCGTTAATAAAACCTGACGTCGGTTTGCGATGCCGCAATATTCCGTTATGACTACAGTCTTACCTGAACCTGTTCTGATCGAGCAACATTTTCACTAGTTAGTGGCGATAATCGTCTTGATAATTGCAGTGCGTCGGGTAATCGATTACTAGGACAGCCCTACTCACTTGATCAGGTAGACGTCGAATTTGCCAGCCGATCGTCCCGACTTGCGCTGTTTGAGTTTGCGCGTCCAGCCCTGAGGCAGCGAGGGGTCATCGTACAAAGGCCCGCGGTCCCGAATGATGGATCGCCGCTGCTTGGCCGAGGAAGAAGCTTCCGGAGCGCCGAGGGCCGCTGCGGGCTCAGGGGCCGAGGGCTCGGATTGGCCGGCCTCCGCTCGCTCTCCGTCGCCCCCCTCCGTACTGGCGGGCTCGACCCTCTCCGCATCCTGTTCCTGCTCTTTTTTGCTTTTCTTCTGTTTTTGACTTGCTTCTTTAGAACCCTCCTGGTCCTCCCCCTTTCCGTCACCTCTGCACACAACACAACACGACACCACAGCAAAGACGCGGAAGTTAGACACAAGTCAAAATCAACCGATTTTAAAAATTACGCGTATCTACAGTATGCGGCGGTTACGACTTCGGATATTTTGTATAAACGTGTATTTGTTCGCGCCACATAATACACGACCAGCACCGTAAGCAAGAAAATCTGGCGAGGTGCCGCAGAAGCCCAAAGCAGAAAAAGAATCAGAGACCAGGAAAAAAGAAATAAAAAACAGACAGAAAAAATGTATTAACAATCTGTGGAAAGTTAACACAATGACGACTTTCCAGTTTTCAAAACCAGAGGCAGGGACGCCGCGTTTAGTTGCAATCGGGCGAAGAAGTACAGGGGAATCACCAGCCGCGTCGTTCCACCTCGCTCGAGTGGAGTGTAAAGATTCCACTGTTGTGCGAGGGCGAGATTACTGAACCTTCTGATAAGTGAAAGTGCTGGTGGAATCTCCCTCCAGGTCACTGCTGGCCCGTTTTAGTTTAAATTTGTTTTGTGCTTGGGGACGGGAGTGGGAAAAAAGCACAAATGAGATATAAATGAGTTAAAAACGCAGAATATGAGCAAATATGTGGATTACACCTCTTGTTTTCCCTCCAATTCTTTTAATCACAATCAGCAATCTGTACAAAAGGCTTAGCCTAAGATCATTTTAAATCCTTTTCAGCCGAGGCGCTGTTAAGTTCGCTGTTCTGGTTGGTCCGTAGTTCATTTTCTAGAACGATCGCTTTGTGAGAGTCAGAGTTACAGCTGTTAAGACATTTATAATACACTGTGGTTTGTAGTTTCTCTGTAACGAGTGTGACAAGCTGCGGGGTTTTTTTCCGTCTTGTTACCTGAGAGAGAGCGAGAGAAAGAAAAAAAAAAGAAAAGAGCGAGATGAGAAAGTGAGGGAACGGCTGTTTATAGCTTCTATCCCGTAAGTTCCAAGACGCTAAATGTTACCATAGCCAAATTAAAGAAAAAATGCGTGCTTTTCTTTCATTAATTAAATATAAGCGTTTGCAAAGTGCTGTGGTGTAAAAGGACTAAAACACTTGCTGATATTGGAAACGCACTCAACTTCACCTCGGCTCAAATTGGAGCGCCTTGGCCCAAATCTGCTGAAAATCGGTGTCCGTTTTGAAAAAACTGCGATCTACTCCGACTATTGTGGCGTTCGCGTCGATTTTGCATTCGTTTCTGCGATCGCAAAAGTTGCGAAATGCAGGACGAGACTGATGTAACTGACTGTCGCTCACTGATCGTGTAGTTAGATGCAGAAAGCTTGAGGAGTAAATCTCTTCTGGCATAAAGCTAAACGGCTGAGCCGTGATGCCAGACGGAGAACACCACGGCGAACTGAATATTAATCGTTTATTAATGAAGCACATGGCAACCGTGATGGTGAACAGGATAACAACCTTAGAGGCTCGGATGTCTTCCTACTTGGCACAACTGAGGCTAACTCTCCTCGAAAAGAAAAGCCCGCTCAGGCCCATAATACTCCTGCAATAATCTCATGGCCTGTTCACTCAGTCTGGTTTTGCTCCCACTATCCAAAAAAAAAAAAAAAAGCTCTAGTCTAGTCAAAAAAATCTTTTTTTTTTTTGTAAAGAATTTAAATCAACACAAGCTATGAGACATGTACTAAAATCAAATCTTCTCATGTTCCTGTTCTCTGATTCAGTGTTTGGCTTCGTTATACAACGTCGCTTTAATAATGAAGGAGTAAAACCAACGACAAGGTTGTGTGATGAAACACAGTCGCTGTTGAGTGTTTTATTCCTTTTATACCACGTCAATTTACCAATGAACTTTTTATTAACGGAAGAATGAGATCATACTTAGCTTGTAGTTATGTTTACTGTTGGTTCTTGTTATCGTTTACGTTATAGCAGTTATGAACAGTCATTCCCTCAGGAGCTGCTCTCTCTCTCCCTCCTTCTTTCTCTCTCTCTCTGTTTCTCTCTCCCTCCTTCTCGCTCTCTCTCTCCCTCCTTCTCTCTCTCCCCCTCTCTCTCTCTCCCTCTCTCTAAATTAATAAGACAAAAAAAGCAGTCTCGTTAATAAGAAACTGAACACAAACTCCTTTTGTCCAGAAAACAAAGTTACAGCTTTACCTCTAACTGTTACAAAGCGCTCACACTGGAGACTCCTTCCAAAAGCGTTAAATAAACGTCTCCTTATAGAAAGCTGTTTATTATCAGTTTTTGATTAGGTGGAGCATTCCAGTAGGGGTGGGAGATATGACAAAAATATCACATGATTGCTGAAAGTCATTTCTACGAAACACCTACGAAAAACATAGATTCTACGATATAGATGACTTGGTTCACGAGTTGAAACCATAACAGTAGCGTTCAAATAATCATTCATCTGTTTAGTATTAATAAACAAACCTTTGGGGGTATGTTGTAAAGCCGGGTCGATGTGATGATACTGATATTGTAGGAGTGTAATGATATGCCGCGATGCAAAAATGTGACCATGTGAGATTCACATTGTGGGAATTGGCGTTCTGTTAATTATGCTTCTGATGCAGTTGCACTGTTTGAACACTAGAGGTCCCAATCTGCGCAACCCACAGAGTTAAAACATACAGCGCGCATGCTGGTCACATGATCGCGTTCTTTCATGGAGCGCCTGCGAGACCTGCACTTGCGAAGTCCGGATTGCGATAACCGACATTCATTACACGTTATACGGTTTCACGACCACGTTATAACGGTTAAACTTACTGAACTCTTCAGTAGCTTTCAAACGTCATCACAAGCCAGACAAAAACGGGCATTTTAGCCGACTTTGGAGCTTTATTTCTACTACGGAGCTCGTCCTGTTTCAGCCGATCGCTTTCAACGGGTCACTTTGTTTATTCAACGTACATTTTTGGGAGGGTTTATAAATGAATTTATTAATTACTAAAAGATATGGTGAACCTGTAACCTGTAGTACATGTTGTTTACAATATGGAACATCTGTTTGTGGAATTGTTTTGATTTATTTAGTTTTATACAAACGAAAATGTTTTTTTTTTTTTGTTAATTTTTTTAAATCAAATTTTGTTCGAAATATACTGAGAATCGGATCGAATCGAAATCTGCATCGTGCATCTGTATCGTGACTCGAATGGAATCGTGACCGGATTGTATAGTTACACTGTGAGAAGGTATGTTACAATATGCTTTTGTTCTGTATCGCTAACGAACAAGGGTCTGATTATCTTCCCCTTCATTTCTTGTTAAATATTTATGTTTTTAAACTTTTTTTTTTTTTAAATAATAGCGCATCATGAAAATGTCTTCAAATATGAAAGTATGAGGAAGTTGTGCTTTATCTACAGATAAAGGAACGTTTGTCTGTGAACTGAAGCGAAAGCATGAAAAGTAAACATGGGAAAGCACCTGAACTGAGCAGCACGACGTGAAACGTTTCCTATCAGACACGCTTTGAGAACCTGAAACGTTTGGTCGTGATCAAATTTGAACAGATAAATACTACACGCTACGGCCGACGTGACCGGCCGTGCAACCAGAGAACAGCGAGTACTATGCAAATCAAAGCGAAGGCTCAAAAAGTACTCAGTGTACCATTAAGCGAGGTTTTTTTTTTTTTATACACGTTTAGGGTGTCGTCTGCTTACTTCGAATCGGAGTGAAATCGATACTTCTGCACGCTGCTTTGGTTTCACGCTGCGGATAATGAAACAAACTAAAAAGCGATCCGATAAACAGAAATAACTCGTTCAGAAAGTTGCATCTGGTGTTCCTTTTCCGCTATTTTTGTTCGTTGGATCAAATCTCCAGAACGCACGGCATTTCCACGGCGCTACGTCTCTGTGCTTCGGCACAGTTTAGCAGCTTGCCTACGCAATAAATAAATAAATAAATAAACCTTGCTCACAACCCATAAAACACATGGTCGTGGCATGTTTCTGCAGTCCGTCCTGGATTGCGTGGAGTATTTTTGTGATTGCTGCGGCCAAAAATCCTCGATTTTGCGGTGAAATTGTTTCACGCGCTCTTTCGCGGTCACGTCTGTCGGTAAACGAGTACTCGCGTTCGACGCACGTGAATCGACGAGCGCTTTGGATGAACGCGCGTAGCGACGACGTCACGTGACGTGCCCTCGTCCCGAATCCGCCGGAAAATCTGCGGTGATTTTGACAAAACTGCACGCTCCGCTAGGAATACTGCGGAGTTTGCTTGAATTCGTGTTAATTACAGCGATCGCAGAATCCACGGAGGGACTGATTGCTTAACTTGAGCGATAAATCACGTCGGGATTCTATTTTTTTTTTTAAGCGTTTGTCTGAGGCTGCATTTGACTAGAGGTTATAACGGTAATTCCCAGGGGAAGGAGAAAAGAGAAAGAAGGAAAAAACACGCCCCTCAAATCAGAATTCCTACTCAGGGATAGTCCCCTCAACTCCCGAGTTCCTCAGAGTTCAGCAAGTGACGTCAAATCTAAATGGATGCTCACAGCATCAACAGTAGCACTTCTTACTTTTAAATGAGTTAGACTGTATATACACAAGTATTTATATTTATTTGTTTTTTTTTTTTTTTGATTAATCATCATACAGGCAGTTTTTGCTTGTTAAATCTATAACCCTTTACTACAAAAAAAACAACATAAACGTAGCACTGCTAGCTGTTCATAGTGTACATTATACCATTGTTATTATTTTTTACTACTATCATTCTTATTTTTCTATTCCTCTTGTATATATTTTTTTCAATTCTACTCCTATTTAACGTGTATTCTTTCCTATGTGTTTTTTCTGTAACTGAGCTGCTGTAAAGAAGGAATTTCCCCAGCGTGGGATCAATAAAGTTTATTGGGAAAGGGTTTACAAAAAGCTCCATTTTCGCTGGAAAAACCCGGCGTGCCGGTGCGGACGGAGGACCAGGACGTGGAGGTAGCGTAAGTTTTCCGACACGGGAAAGTCTTCAGGAGAGGAAAAAATGAGAACCGGACTGTAGATAGCGGAGAACGGGAGCTAACTTACTTGTTTGGTGAAAGGTAACTATAAAAAGTACGATGTGTCGTTCTTTAATTAATTTAAAAAAAATACATATATTATGCTCGTCGGCAAACTGCTGTGGTGTAAGAGGAATAAAACACTTCAGGGCATGCATTTATTGGAAAATAATCAACTTCCGGGTGGGAAGAGGGTGGGAACGCTGTAGATCGGGTTTGCGTTTCCATCGTCCGATCCACTGGCGTAAAACCTGTCGCCATCACGCCTGTAAATGTGCTTAATAACTTTAGCAAAGGAAGCTCGTGACCAGTCCAAAATGTTTTGTTCCTTACGTAAGCGACATGATGGAAAATGTTTTTCCGACACTCTGGAGTAACGTTAGGTCGCGCTTTAATTTTCCTCGTCCGACCCACTGAAGCATTTTGCGTACAAGTCTAAAAGCGTGCAATGTCCTTTAGAAGTTAGCAAAAAGAAAAAAGAAAAGAAAAAGAAAAGAAATAAAAGCTGATGATAAGAGATCCGTCCCGAATACATCAGAGCTTTGACGCTGTTATCGAATTAAGAGCACGGGATCAGTCTTTCCTCTCATCGACGTCGGTACGATTACACGACTTGCACGTTTAAGTGCAGGAGCTGTGAAAGAAAAGTTAGTCCAGAGTGCAGGAAGAAACGAGAAAGAGAGAGAGAGAAAGCTAGAGAGAGAAAGAAAGAGAGAGAGAGAGAGAGAGAGAGAGAGAGGGATAGAGAGAGATAGAGAGAGCTAGAGATAATATGATAGAGAGAGAAAGCGAGATAGAGAGAGAGAGAGATAGATGGAGAGAGAGAGAGATTGATAGCAAGAGAGCGAGAGATTGATAGCGAGAGAGAGAACTAAAGTGAAACAGAGAACAGTGCAACATCTTTAAACTCTGCTGTTGTTGATGTGTTTGGTTTTGTATTGTACCGCAGAACCATCAACTTTAACCCATGTAAAAAAAAATCATGTGTGTCCTTTCTGCCTCGTTTTAGTCACACTGCACATAAAGCAAACGTAGCCAGCCATTACGCTCAGGAAGGGAAGGGACGCAGCAGCACTGTGTGTGTGTGTGTGTGTGTGAGAGAGAGAGAGGAGAGAGAGAGAGAGAGAGAGAGTGTGAGTGAGTGCATCACACACGGGTCACATCAGGTCAGTCTGACTGCACTCTCCTCCTCATGCTTCCTATTTTAATACTGTCCGAAAGAAAATCTCTCACACGCGTTCACATACGTGCGTTATGGGTGGTTTCGGAAATCCCAAATGTATTGCACTGACAAACAGGATGATTTCATCTGACATAGTTTGGGTAAATCCCCAGCAATGTCTCACTCACACACACGCAAACACACACACACGTTTCTAAAATGTTAGCTACGAACAGCAAGCAAAAATCTGTCTAATACGTCAAGTCTGTTTAACATCGTAGTGCTGTTACACACACTCACACACACGCAGATCCTGGTCCTTGAAATGACTCCGTTCCGATTTCGCTTGTTGATGTATTTACTTTAGAAACAAGACGTCGGACCGACGGTGAAACGCTCGACTGATTTGCACGAGGGCCAAAAGCGTGTAAGATTACGCCACACCCTAAAGTCTGAACAAACTCAAATGTAGCTTTTTTGCCAACTAGCTAACTATGAGAAACAGCGAGTGGGTGATTTTTACCGCCGTCTTCCCGTCCACGCCCGTCCGATCTAAATAGTACGATATCCTGAACGACGAGATGCCATGTGTTCGTGTGGGGTTTTTTTGAGTCGCGCTGCAAGTTTGAGCCAAGGTCGAGAACGGTGACGGAGAACCGCAGGAGACATGTGACGCGTTTGATAATTACTACGAAATATTACGCTTCTTGATTTAAAAAAAAAAAAGAAAAAGGGAAAGATAAAAAAAAGGGGAACAGCACGCGGGAAAAAAAAGCAAAAAAAACCTCACATTTGCTGTAGGGATGTAACGATACGACGTGATACGATACGATACGACATGATACAACACGAGGCTCTCGGTTCGATCTTTCTCCTCGTCGAACAGCATCGCTGTGCAACAGTATCTACGTGTCATAAAAATAGAGCTTATATTATGTGATGTACAGTATAATAAACATTTAAAAATAAATAGCTTCCTCTTTGTTTTTGCATTTGGTATGATTAGTTTGAATGATATTAGTATTCCCTGCCATGTTCATGAAGCTCCGCCCCTGGATCTTAGGTCTACATAATGATTGACAGGAGGCGCATCCAAACACGAACAACCAGAAATCAGTTTTTAAAGAGTGGGGGAAAAAATCAACTATTGCACCTTTAAGCATGATGGTTATTTTTTTTAAATGTTTATTTTCCTCGCCGATTCAATCCAGGGCTAAAGAAATCGACTCGGCGATAAGCAAGTGAAGAACGCAGGGCTCGAAAACGCGCCTCATACACCAGACAGCCACGTGACTAACGTGACGCTACGTCCAAGTTAATCCGGAGAGATCTGAAAAACCGCATTCGCGTTTTTTGTTGTTTTTTTTTTTTTTTTTAAATCGCTCGTCCACACCGAAACGTCCGGCTTAACGTCCCTATACCGCGCACACGTAAAAACCTACACAGCTTCGTCTCACGTCATTTCCGTCAGGCGTCTATTTAAAAACGGGGTCTGAAGTGACAAACAACGCTGTCAAACTGGATATCAAGGACAACAGCACAGCATCACGACGTCATCCACCATCTTGTTGTTTTCTGTCGAACTGCGTGCGTCACACAACTAAAAACACGTCATTGCGTTTGAATATCTCCGTTTCCTCAATCCGCACTACGACACACACACAAAAAAAAAACACGCCGTTTTCAAATTCACCCGCTTTTCAAAACGCTCCGTTTACGTCGGTCAAAAAAACAAAACACAAACGGCGTCTTGGCGTAGACGGAAGGCCAAAAACGTCGAGAAAAAGACGCAAAAAGCGCTTCTCAGATTGACCCGGATTAACGTGGACATAGCCCGAGACAGCATAAGAAAAGCCCGGCGCTTTAGACACGCCCGCCGTGTCGCGATTCACACCTTTCGCCTCGTTACTCTACACCGTACGTAAAGTTTCCTTACACGCCGCTAAGACTCCGGACGTGTAAACGTTTCGTGCAAACGCCGAGTTTAAAGTCTTTTCGACTTTTATCATGTCGAAACGGAAACCTATATCCAGGCAATGCTTATTTTGTGTGGCGCTGCGTCGAAAACGTATCGAAGTTCACGTTCCCTAGTTTGCTGCTAACGTCGCGCAAGACACGCCCCCTTTTCTCCCCAGGGGCGGGACGTAAACATTCTAGAGACGATTTAATTGGACCGATGCAAGACGAGTACAGGATGAATCATCAAAAAAATAAATATATTTCCCAGAAGTGATGGAAGAATAAATCCGTATCTCTAAAAGTATATATTTTTCCCCCTCCCCAAATATATCATCATATCTGTATCCAAAACATCTTTTTTTGTTTTTTGTTTTGTTTTGAATTTCAGGGGCACTTGACAGACAAACAAGGACCACCTCAGAAACACATCTGAAATTGCTAGGAATATCAATATAGTGCTGTGCATTTCAGAAACCACACAAACTAACTTGCATGCATGTGCAAACTTGGACGTGCAGCCACATAAACAAACCAGCACCATACATGAGGATTAATATTACTGATCACCACACCACATGAGCTAAACAGGTTTTTGGGACAAAATGTAATTTTCCAGCATGCAGCTGTGCACTAGCCAGCTTCTTAGCCAGCTAACTTCTAACTGGCTGGTGTTTTGACAGCCATTAAAAATGAGCAGCACTTCTTTAAAAAAAAAAAAAAAACACAAACAAACAAAAAAAAAACGTGCAGAGTTTAGGATGTAAACATGCTTTCAAATATCAGACAAGCGACGTAGTGCTGCACGTTAAATGTGATATTAGCTTAGCTAAGAGTTCAGAGTAACGTCAGAAAATGACACACACGCACACACATACATATACACACACTCACACACATACACACACACACACCTCCTCCTAGTAGGTAGCTAGCTAGCTAGCTGGTTAGCAAGTAAGCTAAAAGTGTTCATCCATGATCTGGGAAAAGCAATGGGGGGAAATACAAGTGACGTTATTCCAAAGCTAACGCTAAAGCTAAAGCTAACGGACTTAGCAAGCTAACGTTTCTCACCACACACAATAATGGTTAGCTGCGATAAATACGCAATAGCGATTTGCGGCGGCCGCCCGTTTGAATTCGCCACAACATTACAACATGAAGATAGCCATTCACACTTACAGTCTCTCCTCTCCGCTCTCTGCGGCGGCCATTTTTTTTTTATTTAAATAAATAAATTTCCAAAAAAATCACGCAACATCTTTGTGAGTACCCCCTCCTCCTCTCACCCTCTCTCTCCCCTCCTCTCCTCTACTACACCATAGACGCGGCCCCAGTTCTCGCGAGATTTCCGTCCGTTAAGCGCGTCTCAGATGCTCTCGCGAGAACCAGAGGAAGGTAATGATCATCAGAGAAGAATGTCTAGGCCTCGCGAGGGACACTGCGGTGCACGTCAGAATAAAACTGTTCGGCGCTCTTCTGTTTTTATTTCTTTATTTATTTCGTTCATTGTGTTTTGTTTACCTACTGATTTACTTCCATTCGTGTTTCTCTCAAAACAAAGTCAGAAAGTTACACAGCGTGTGTTTCAATATTATGGTAGCCATATGGCAGTCCTTAATGATAGTCGTTAGTGATGTTTTTTACTTCTTCTTCTTCTTCTTCACAGTGTTGATATCACAATTAAGAAAAGTCTTAAATCTAATGACAGACACATCACTGACTCATGCGAGTCGATAAACCTTTACGCGCCTTGTGTGGTTAAACCTTATTTGTTCATATTCCTTTATATCTTCAGTAAGAGCTTTATCCTGGTCAGGGTCACGGTGGAATCCAGGAATACTGGGTGGGAGGTGGAAATACAGCCTGTATGGGATGACTGTCCTTCACAGGAAACGTTCACACACACAGACACACACACACACCACATTCCTACTGGCGTATTTGTGGGAGGTGGGATGAAACCAGAGAATGAGGAGGAAACCCACAGAGACACAGGAGAACATGCAAAACTCGAGTAAACCAGGAACCTGGAGCTGTAATAAGCAGCTGTATTTAAACAGGTACACCTTATGTCTTTGTAGAGAGCAAGGGAATAGTGAATACAAATTAAATACATGAAAAGTAGACCTATGTTAGATGAACTAAGGTTAGTTAGTTACAGTTACATTTATATAGCGCTTTTCTAGACACTCAAAGCGCTTTATATAGTATGGAGGTGGCGGGGGGGGGGGTCTCCTCAACCACCTGTAGTGTGAAGCATCCACCTAAATGATGCAACGGCAGCCATAATGCACCAGAACACCCACCACACACCAGGTGATGTGTGGTGTATTGGTGTTTAAGTAAGGGATAAAACATGACGGTTGATTCTTTCCCTATTCATTCTGAAGAGTTTTATTCCACTAATTCCACAGTAATTTGACAAATAATTTAATTTATTTATCTTTATATCTATTATCCACTTATAGTTCCATTTAATGTTGTGGAACGTCTGTGAAACAAGTTCGCTCGTGTTATCACGTACATTATAGCAGTCATAAACAGTTGTGGGGGACACGGTGACTTAGTTTGCGTCGCACCTACGGGGGTGGGGGTTGAATCCTGACTCTGCCCTGTGTGTGTGGAGTTTGCATGTTCTCCCCGAGGGGGTTTCCTCTAAGTACTCTGGTCAACCCCCGCCCGCCCCGCCCCCCAATGACGTGTTCAAGATTCAAGATTTGAATTGTCATATACACAGCATTGTAGGCTGATTGGCATTTCCAAATTGTCTGTAGTGTGCAATTGTGCCCTGCGATCGGTTGGCATCTTGTCCAGGGTGTCCCCCGCCTTGTGCCCCGAGTTCCCTGGGATAGGCTCCAGGCTCCCCCACGACTCTGTGTAGGATAAGCTGTATGGAAAATGGATGGATGGATGGATGGATGGATAGATAAACAGTCATTCCCTGACCAGCCTCTCTTTTTTCTTTCTCATGAAATGAATAAACCGAGAAATCGGTTTACCGATAAACCGAGAAAATCGCAGAAATCATGAACTCCTCTCGACCGAAGACTTTCGCATGAAGGAAAAGTTACAGCTTTACCTCTGAATGTTATAAAATGCTGACACTGGAGACTCCTTTTTAAAAAATGCTTGATAAACGTCTCCTGACAGAAAACTTCACCATATTAACATTTAAACAGTTTTAAAATCTGTTTATATATAGCATCCACCATACAAGTTCCTGTGTGTGTTGTTACTATATAGAAACCATAACGTATTAGAACAAGCGCATTAATATAAACCTGAGATTTGCCTTGTGGTCAGAAATACCGTCTGACTGCTATTATGGAATAGCAGGAAACTATGGAAAGCCAACAATACACACAAAAAGTCATAAATTGTACTAACATACATGTAAGTGAGGAGCAAATATCATTAAGGAGCAAAATATCTGTCAATTTTTCCCATATGATATTTTGGGTGTTTTAGAAATCTATAACGAGTCAGTCTAAGATATTGGCTGGAGGACAGAAAACATTAGAGAAGTCAATTTTGTAAAGAATTGTCCCAGACTACTTAAGTTCACCTTCGCTTTAAAACAACCCTCTGCTTGGTAAAGAACTGGTCAAATCCATTTCACAGATATAGCCACAGAATCTAGGGCGATTTCCTGGACATAGAGGACTTCTGTGATAAATGCTGAAATCTGTAATGTTTCTGCACTTCAAGTTGCCTGTAAGGAAGCAGGAAGAAAGCGGCATATCGGGTTCATAGTGATCTAGATCAAACTGGCCAATGCTCCATTCAGATACAATTGAATTATTTACAGTGAAAATATCCAGCACCTTAGAATCTTTACGTTCTGATAAGAAAATGTTTTAATAAAAGTCATTCCAATTAGCATGTTTTATTCCCATGTGAGATGGTACTTCTACATATTTTTTTTTTATCTGTAGAAGTAAACTGTTTTTACTTAAATGTGAATTATTGTATGTAGTGTAGTGTCTATACACCCCCAGCATATTTCCTCCAGATTTTACATGGACGGTGGCTTATTATAAGCTAAATGATTATAATGAGTACCTTTTACTTACCTTTTTTTTTTTTTTACATTTACAATCGTTAATTTACAAATCCTCTGGTCCAACAAAGCAATCGTTTAATTTTCCATGTTGCTATTTGTATTCCCTTAAGCTGCATCAGAAATAGCCTACTCACTATTTGTACAATCCACTCCTCGCTTCCCATTCAATGACTTTAATATCTCCCTCAGGCCCATTACACGATTTTATGTTTACCTTCACACACACATTTGCAATACATTCTTCTTGACTTGATGTCATCATTCTAATTGTTTATAGTTACATTTTAATGATGTCGAACATCCCCGAAACGAAGTAGTTCCTATTATCACTTACGTTATAGCCGCTATAAAGAGTCATTCTCTCACCAGGAATTCCCTCTTTTATTCAAAGGTAACAAAGCAAAACAACATAGCATGTCATGTTACAGAGAAACTGCAAAACATAAATTCTTGAAGTTACGAAGTTACAGCAGCAGTAACACTGGAGACTCCTTTAACAAACGTTAAATAACCGTTTCACTATATCCACGATGATCCGATTTTCCTCCTTTTTTAAATAACAGCAATTTTTAAAAATTATTATTATTACCCTAAAATAAATGTGAAGCGTCCAGAATACAAGTTCCCATGTACTATAGAAACAATAACATATTACAATGAGCACATAGATATAAACATTAATCAGCACCTTCCGACCAATCAGATTCGAAGATTCATCAGTGCTGTGGTATAAATTCATGACATGCATGAATTTACCCAAGCATTTTTTTTTTAAATTGGAAAATATCATCGTTGCCACTAAGTACTTCATGCTTACATCACCTATTGTATTGATTGTACTGTATGTAAATCTCACTTCCATTTCCATCTGAGCCTAAATTATTGGACAGAGGTTCCCCAAAGCATCGTATTTCATTGATCAAGCGTAAACCGATACACAACTTGTATCGTCTGAACGCCACAATGCTTATGGGAAAAAGAATCAGCCCACAGGATCATTTACTCCATTTCATTATTGTTTTTGACTTCCTCTGATGGCTGATGCACCCACATCACACAACTGGTGCGCTTTAGAACCAAGAGAAAGTTGTACAACGGAGCCTTATTTTTCACAATGTTTCCAAATAATTTGCCTTGTACACGCAATTCCCTCGGAACGATCGGTCATACCTAGACAGGGCCATTTGCTAGACAAATAAGTAACAAATAATACATGACAGTGTGTGCTGTTGTAGAAAAGTAATTGACAAAACACAAAGCAGAGTTAGTGTTACAACCAAGAAGTCGATTCATTTATTATTATAGAAGCACGTCTGCAAGTTTTTTATATTGATTATACCCCAGCAATTTGCAAATGATTACAATTTTTGTATGTATTAATTAAAGGACGACATGGCATACTTTTTATCCATTTATAGTTACATTTAATTTTTGTAAATGTACATACATAATGTACATCCATACATCATTTTTGTATGTATTCATTAAAGGAAGACACAGCATAATTTTTATCCATTTATTGTTACATTTCATTTTGTACAACGTCCACGAGACAAGTTAGTTCCCTTATCATTTACGTTATAGCAGCTATACGGTACACAGTCGTTCCCTCACCAGCCTCTCTTTTTACTTAATAAGCCAAAAAAACATATTTTATCATGTCACTGACAATCTGCAAACCACAAAGTCCTCTATCGTCAAGACTTTCCTGTGTCTGAATACTGACTCTGTAAACTATAGAAGCCTGTTTTCACCATGGAGAAAAAAATAAAAAAGGTAATTGCGACTTTACATCTCGCAATTCGGACTTTTTCTCTCACAACTGCGAGTTCATATCGCACAATTTTCGCTTTATATCTCACAATTACGAGTTTACGTCTCGCAATTCTGTTTTTTTTTTTCCCCTCGCAATTTAGACCTAATAGAAATGTGACTAACTTCAGGTAACGAGCGCGCACTAGCGTCCGGTTTTCCTTGTCTCGACTAGCCGATGTGTTGTTTTCATATAGCCTATATTTATAGAGAATGTTTGATGCTTTGTCGGTGCATGTTTTGTAGCTAACTAAATGTCAAGTGGATGCCTAAATTGTAAGAAAAGAATCAGAATTATAAGATGTTAGCTCACGATTATGAGAAATTCAGTTAGAATTACGAGATTTAGACTCGCAAATTCCGAGGGAAAAAAAAGTCTGGTTGTTAAGATGTTAACTTGCAATTGTGGGGAAATCAATTAGCTATTACCTTTTTTATTATTTTTTTCTCCGTGGCAGAAACGGGCTTCGATAGTAAACTCCGCCCATAAAAGTAAAATAAACGTCTCCTTACAAAAAACTTCACCATATCAATGATTATACGTTTTTCATTTCTAAATAACATGGTTTTTCTTTTTAATCTGTTTATTATTAGCCTTATATTATGTGGAACTACAGCTAGAATTACAGCTGGAAGTACTATCAGAGTTGCTGTTATAAGAAATTGATCAACACCTTCTAACCAATCAGATTTGACAATTCAACAGCGCTGTGGTATATTATGCTAAGAAATAAATGCACCTATTATAATAATAGTGCAGTTATTATTACCATGTTTGCTGTGCTCGCCTCTGCTTTCTGACATTTATTTATATAAAGAAATAACCTTTCAATTTAAAAGACGCTGTATTGTACGTGCAATTAAATATTACATCAATATTTTAAGTACGTCAATATTTTGATCGTGGTTTTAATGATGGTTTCCAGTGCAATATATAAATTTAAATTTCTGACTAGTACAGACTTCAATTTTCTAATAACAATATTCAAAACTCTGCACAGACAGAAACTTTTGAACTCAGGATCAAATCTAGGATCAAATCTGGGTCAAATCTGACCCAATGCTTCAATGTCCCACATGCAACACATGTCTTATTTTTGAACAAGCAAGCTCAAAATTAACTACCAAAAAATAAAAGAAATAAACTCTTGAAACTTAAAATGTTTTTTTTTCAGAGTTAGTAGTTTTAAGACACGTCATGTTCAGATTATAAGTGCTGCATTTCTTAGTATTTAGCCTTAAACTGAATATTTTGTTGGGAATAAAGTGTTGATGTTATTTACCTTTTCAATAACTATTTAGCATTAACTGGTAATTTATTTTCATTAACTGTCTCGTGCACATATAAACAGCTTTTTCTCATTTGTTTGTTACAAGTTTAAATAGGAAATTGTTCCAGATCAGAGTGAACTCTTGGTCATTTCTGTTCATGAAGTCTATAGCTTGCTATAAGTCTATGTTCACTCGATCCCTTAATCTTTCAAAATCTCATGTAAGCGCTATAGTTTATAACTGTAACACTTTATTATTGACACATAGGTGTTAATGAAGTGGTAAGCATCACAGTCCTTAAGATGGCTGTGGGGATTCCCCTGAAAGGAAATGGCAGAAGCAAAGTTGACAAAGTCTGAGAGCCCTATAATAAGAGTGTTAACTAAATGCAGAGTGAATTAATTTATGTCAGCTATAAATGGAACAGTGAGCTAAATAAAACGCAGTTTGAAGTGGACAAATTATGTTATATCTTACTTGAAATATTGCTCCTGCTTACAAAGAGCTTTAACATTTGTTACTGGTTTGAAAATTAAACTACATGAGACCGCAATGACTCCTGGGTAATTTTTGCTGCTGAAGTTTATCATGCCTATGTGCCAAAATGACACTAATTTAATGAAAGCATTATGAATAATACTCAGTTCACTCAATCCAACAATGTGGAATAGCTTTGTGTACAAAAGCTGCTGGTACAAAACAGTGCTGCCAATGTTCAGTCAACTCATCACCATTGTGTAAAGCCTGACTGAGTTGTGCTTGCGCCAACGACCAATCACTGATCACCATTGTTTCTAATGACCACTCACTGGTCACCATTGTTTCTAATGACCAATCACTGGTCACCATTGTTTCTAATGACCAATCACCGGTCACCAATTTTTCTAATGACCTATCACTGATCACCATTGTTTCTAATGACCACTCACTGGTCACCATTGTTTCTAATGACCAATCACTGATCACTATTGTTTCTAATGACCAATCACTGGTCACCATTGTTTCTAATGACCAATCACTGATCAATAATTGTTTCTAATGACCAATCACTGGTCACCATTGTTTCTAATGACCAATCACTGATCACCATTGTTTCTAATGACCAGTCACTGATCACAATGGTTTCTATTGACCAATCACTGGTCATCAATTTTTCTAATGACCAATCACTGGTCACCATTGTTTCTAATGACCAATCACTGGTCACCAATTTTTCTAATGACCAATCACTGGCCACGATTGTTTCTAATGACCAATCACTGATCACAATTGTTTCTAATGACCAATCACTGATCACCATTTTTTATCCCACCTACACACTTCATTTTTCTTAGCTTTAAACTCACTTCTCAGCTATATCTACAAGTAATAAAAGCAAGTTATTCCACCTGTAATCATTTCCTTCCTGTCTATTTCTTGAACTCCTTACTACCATTTCTGTCTTCTTAGATTACAAGTTGTACTTGATTATTTTCCATTCTGATCAAATTCAATTCTATTTTAAATGTCTACAGAAAATATTCCTTCTTCCTTTAGCACGTTTTGATATGCAAATCGTCACGACGAATCAATCAGTATGCAAACTCGCCCTTGACGTCACCCAGCGACCTTTTGAGCACGCTTTAACTACTTTTCCCTGAAAAGTTGGCAACACTAGGTACAAAAAAAATATGGGTAGGAATAGGCACCCTTTCAGACACAAGATATATTCTTTGAGCCCTCAGTCCTCCAAAGTCTTACAAGTAACATAATTTATAACGTGACAAACACTGTATTCTTATATAAACGTTTTAATAAAGTGTTAAGCATTTGAGGAACTGGTCAGGTAAGACGACTGTAATGGCCTTCAAAATGGCGGCGTGTTTTCCTCAGGGAATTGTTGCGAGGTGAAGCTGACTACGTCTGTTTACATTTGTAATGAAACAGGACCCTGCTTTCAGTTTATTTCGTCATCTTTACTTCAATATGAAATACATCGAAAAGTAACTTAAAAAGAATGTGTCGGTCATTTGTACACTATTTACAAATTTAAATCTAGTCTTCGACCGGAAGCGCCTACATGTTGGCCCCGTGCACGCGCTGAGGTCGAGTTCATTTTTGTAGTGTACATGTTTTATACATCTTGTACTATTATACTCGTTTTTAATTTCATGAAACAGGCGATGTGCACGATTCCGATACTTTACGTTGCGTTCAATCTGTTCGTCCCTACGGCTGCGGATCATGCTTTAGCAGAGAAAGGGCGCGCGGAGTTACAGAGGCTGCGGGAGTTTGCGGGTCAGACGCGGTATGGCGCGTGCTGGTCCAGGGCGCTGGAGAAAGTCCATGCAAACTGTCGGGATTTCTCCGACGACACGCAGAGTATGATGGCTCTGGCCTTCACTCACTGTCACCTGAGAAGGTCAGGATTATTACACACACACACACACACACATAGCCACGCACATCCATGCGTGCAGCAGTGTTTTGGCTGGATCTGTTGCTGCTGATATGAGCCTGGCTCTACTGATTTGTGTCTTACCTGGTGTGATTTAACTTGAATGCAGGCTGTTATTACTTTGGATCAGTTTAATGCATTGCAAGCTTAAATTAAGCCCAGAGTTATGTAATAACCACTGAGATCTAACCAAAGAATACAGCTTAATCCTCCTTCTATGGAGGAAGGAAACGTTCAGCTGTGTCTGTAGAGCAGTGTTTTTTCAATTCAAATACAGTCCAGGGACACCCAGGGTTCTCTCTCTCTGTGTGTGTGTGTGTGTGTGTGTGTGTGTATGTATATGTGTGTGTATATATATATATATATATATATATATATATATATATATATAATATATATAATATATATAATATATATATATAATATATATAATATATATATATATAATATATATAATATATATATATAATATATATATATATTATCAGTATACGACCACAAACACACCTCCAAGACGACGAGTGCCTTGCTAAAGAAGCTGAGGGTGAAGGTGATGGACTGGCCAAGCATGTCACCAGACCTAAACCCTATTGAGCATCTGTGGGGCATCTTCAAACGGAAGGTGGAGGAGCACAAAGTCTCTAACATCCACCAGCTCCGTGATGTCGTCATGGAGAAGTGGAAGAGGACTCCAGTGGCAACCTGTGAAGCTCTAGTGAACTCCATGCCCAAGAGGGTTAAGGCAGTGCTGGAAAATAATGGTGGCCACACAAAATATTGACGCTGGGCCCAATTTGGATATTTTCCCTTAGGGGTGTACTCACTTTTGTTGCCAGCGGTTTAGACATTAATGGCTGTGTGTTGAGTTGTTTTGAGGGGACAGCAAATTTACACTGTTACACAAGCTGTACACTCACTACTTTACACTGTAGCAAAGTGTCATTTCTTCAGTGTTGTCACATGAAAAGATATAATCAAATATTTACAAAAATGTGAGGGGTGTACTCACGTTTGTTATATATATAGTATTACAGTGAAATACACATCACAACCCACCATTATCAAATTACTATATTAATTATTGATTTAACAAAAAAAAATTTTTATTAGCCTGTCATGTGAATTGAGTTGGTTTAAAAACAAGTCCAGCCTATAAATAATGTCGACTTGGACCTAATGTTTACCGTTGGTGGAAAGTTCAGGAATAAAAGCTCTAATAACGAATAGCCAGATTAACATTGTATGTATTTAAACAATGAGCTTAATGTTTGAACTGTTGGATTATGTTCATAAAATACTTGTGCTGAGGGAGCGTGTGGAATTAATTTTACAGTTAAAACGTTTTTAACTTGTGGCGTGATCGGAATTGAATTTAAGTCAAATTCACGCAGGCAGTTTTTTTTTTTGATCGTGAAACATCACTGGTTTACATCTTCGTTTCAGTGCTGTATATTGCAATGGGTGATTGCTTTAGGAGTAAAAAAATTTTTTTCCAGTACATTATTGTAAAACCCTCAGTTACTCATAATTACACTCTGTAAAACATGTACAGTCTGTGTAGTGTACATTTTTTAAAAAAATAATAAAAAAAACCCAGCCTGGTTCATTTCAGGTCTGGACGGCGTTTTCCGGAGTGTCCTGATGGCGCCGACGTTAAAACGTGCACTCGTGACATGGACCCCGTCGCGTTTAACACCTACACGGAGTTCTTCACCCACGCCCACAGTATTTGCCACTACCTCCAGAGTGAGCAGTGGCAGCATCGGGCGGAAAACACCATCCACAGGTGCTCCAACAGCCTGAGTGCTGCAGATCCTTTTATATTAATTACATTCTTAAGAACACATCAAAGTTTAATGTAGTGCAGAGGTGGACAGTTTTATGAGCACTTGCATAACACCTGTGGGGGGGGGGGGAGTCTTGCATTTGTCCACAGTTACAGTCAATTCCATAATGATTGTCACCCTTGGTAAAGGACGGTGAGGAAATCGAAGTAAAATATGAGCGCTCTATCCTTGAGTTTAAACAAATGTAATCTAAGACAATAAAACCTGTTATCGATTTAAAAATAAATAAAATTCATATGCTTTTTTACCAATAATTCTGGAGCTGTTTTTAGTAAAGAATATAAAGTATGCCAGTCTGATATTGTTTTAATAATTATACCGTTTTATATATCAGTTGTCTTTTGCAGTAAGTTTTCTGCATGTTCAAAAGATGAATTTTTCTCACGACGCGTGCCTGTACGTCTCAGGCTGACGGAGAGTTCAGCCGGTGTGGCCGAGCAGCTTGCGTCCACCCAGAGGATGGCCGAGGATCTAGTAGAGGCCCAAAGTGCAGCTCTCAAATCTCAGGAAACCATCCTGCGCAACGGGGAAGAGCTCAAGACCACACTGCAGCACTCAACAAAAGGTAACAGGGTGGCTTTAAACCAGAATGAAACTGTGGTCTGCTCTCCCATACTGCACGCACAATAACAGTGTATGACGCATCCCTGAGTGTTTTGTTCTCTTAGAAAGCAGACCTTTCATGTATGAAGTTCCGTCAGTGGAAATAACCATTTCTGCCCTTTGTGCATCCTTACTGTAATTCCACATGTCTTTTAAAATCTTTTTCGACACCTATTTTTAGCATCTTTTTCTCTCTGTGTCTCTGATCACATTCTGAAATATAGGTCTGGGGTCTGTTCACGCACGTTAAATTCTCAGCCTCATTTCCATGTTGTTGTTGTTTGTTTTTTTTTTCCTCCCCCGTTTAATAATTTTTTGGTGTTTTTGGACCGTTTTGCCCTAATGACTTGACAAATCAGCTGTAAAACTTAATGCAACTCGGCATCAATTTTTATCTGGTGTTTAAAAATGGCATCAAGACGCATTTCTCGGTAATATTTTGTCTTTAATATTGTCTATCTATTTTTATACCGCTGCACAGTTGAATTTTCGAGTGCGAATTGATTAGTCTGATTAGTTTTTATATCAGTAAAATATAGTTATTTTACTGATATTTTAATATAGTTATAGTTTCTATAACAGCAGTTCTTGTTTGCCTGTAAAGCAAATTATAATTTATGTACACGTTATAGTACTTCATCATTTCTATAGTAACAACTCGTTCACAGGGACGTGTGCGGAAACAATCTACATGATCTAAGGCTAATAGTAAATATATTTAGATAAATATATTTGTTATTTAACAAAGGTGTGTATGATCATTGATGATGTGAAGTTTTTCTTAAGGAGGCGTTTATGGAAGGAGTCTCCAGTGTCAGTGATTTAATCGTCATAATCGTTGACAAATTGATGTAGCGTAGGAATAATAAAACACTTCGGTACATACGCTGATGACTTTTTCTTTAACCGCACGCCTTGTTGTGTTTTATTCCTTACTTAACGTTTCTGTTGCAGGTCTGAGGGATGTGTTCGCTGAGATGAGGCATTCTGTCCAGGAGCAGCAGGTGGCGTTTGCCGAGATCTTTAAACGCGTCGCTTTCCTTCAGAGCTTCATCATGTCCGAGTCTCACACACTCAGCTCTCTGTTGTACAACGCGCTGGGGTTCTGCGCGTCCTTCCTGCTCACCTCTACACGCCGCACCTCAGGAGCGAGGTGAGCGAATACCACCATGTATTTACATGCAGGTTTTCCATCCGGTGCTGTAAGTACTGTAGACCGTAATATTGCAAGCAAAATTGCAGTAGTTTTATGTGAAGTCTGCTCTTCTGGCTAGAAAAAGACGATTTGTAAGCTTAAGAAAGGGGACAATGTCCTCCTGCCCTTTCATTACGACTAAGCAGATAAACGATTTCAGTGCTTCTGTAATAGCAGACTCCTTGATTACGCTCATCTAGGGCTCGATAATTAGCTGATAAGCTACGTCTGGAGGGTTGGAGCAGGATTAGAGTTACCCATACCCTCTGTCTCACATGTGATCGTGTTGCATTGTTTGATCCTGCTGATGTTGGAATGTATTGCAAAGGCATTAACCATATAAACTGCATATGTTACATTTTGTAAAATCTTGTCTCGAAGGCTTTTTCTGTTCGGGCTGGTGGCTCTGAATGTCTACCTGGAGCGTTTGATTTGTAGGATGGTGCTGGAAGATGATAATCCTGGATATCAGCAGATGGTGGGTTTTTCACACGACATATAAGAGAAACGTTTCAGTATGTAAGGAGTAAAACGAGATGAGGCATGTTATAAGAAAAAAATCAACGACATAAAGCGGAATTATTTTTAACTAGTTAACGAATGAAACGTGGTAAATAGTTGCATTTTAACGTTGTGGAAAATCTGCACGAAACTTATGTTATAGCGACTGTAAACGGTCGTTCCTTCACCACGCTCTCTTTTTCTTCTCTCTCGACGTTAATAAGACTTGCCTGTCCTGAAGACTTTTCCGTAATAGAGAATTATTACAAAGTGCTGACACTGGAGACTCCTTGCATAAATGCTAAATAAATATCTTCTTATAGAAGGTTTCGCCATATCAATGATTATGTATAGAGGTCTGGTAACTAATTTGGGCGGTACCTGCTCAAAACCGATTTAATCAACCGATAGTAACACTTAAAGTAAAATACTGATGAACGTTATTACAAAAATAAACAGTACTGGCTGTACTATGAAAATGTCCTGTATTTTTTTTTTTAAATTAAATAAATACTATTAATAAATATTACAGTAAATAAAAGATATACATTCAAACTGAACAAAAAAGTAACACTCCAAATAGCAAATAATAATAAAAAAAGACACTTCAAATAACACAACAAAATCTGTCAGCAACGGTTTTTATTTCGCCTCCAGAGGCTGCTCTCGTACTGTATAATGACAGCGGACCCTTCTCAGCCACTCCTGCAGCAGAAAAACTATGGGTGTGGATTTTTGTAATTTTTCCTCCAGGAATAAGCAGTCATCATGATATGAACACATAATGACACACGACTAGTTCAGAATGAATTGTTCTTCACGTGAACATCCATTTCTGTTGGACACACTCTTGATGTAAGTAGGTTGTCCCTGCTGTTGTATAGGAGCGGATCGCCTTTTTGGTTGGGCTTCTCAGGAAGTCCATGGTGATGATCGCCTGCGTCGTTCTGCTATACTTTGCCACCCGGTTCCGTAACGTGAACAGGGAAAGTCTGGAGATCCTGAGGGAGCTGAAAGAGACTCACACTAACCTTCAGCAAACCTTGAGGAAAGCAGGTAAGGGACTGGCTACAGCCAGGATTTTCCTTCTGCTTAAATTGATCTGTAAACAAGTGTTAATTATTGGTGTGTACCCAAGTCTGAGTTTTGGTTTGTTTTCCCCCTAGAACGTCTTTCAGGGGCTTTAAATGGCTGTACGAAACCCAGACAGGAGCAATGGGGTAGAAAGTGGGATCGAGAAGAGAAGAGCAGCATGGTCATTCTGCATCCTTCTGGCGCCATAGAGGCCACCTTGCCGTCAATTTCTTCCCTACGAAGGAGTAAGCATTTGTATATTTTCATGGCATCTTTCCTTGAAGGAAAAAAAAAAAAAAGGCAAAATCTTTGACACACATCAGGTTGATATATTAATGAAATAAGTGGATTATTTTTGTTAATTGTTTGTAAGGTAAACCACACAGAACGGTATGAAGAAGCAAGGCTGAGGCTGATTTCTGTCCAGCCCAGACTGAGGTTTCATGCAGCCTATCAGTGACCGTTGTGTCAGCTGATTATACAGAGTGAAATGTATCGGGGGCTAATGCATTTAATCCCGTTTCACTGACACATCTGGAACACATCATCAGCAGTGATTTGCGAAAGCACACACCTTGGAGCTTCTGACTCCCTTTATGTTCTCGGCTGCGTTTTTTCAGTGTGCTTTTCGGTCACTCAAAACAAGACCGAACAAAAATGCCGTCTCACTGGTTCATGGCTTCCGCCTCGTTCGGGTTCACTAGATCACGGGTTATACGTTTGTGTTGTGAGCCAACAGATCAGTCACATGGACAAAGTAAGTACACCCTTACATTTATCACCTCTTCAAATCCATACAATTAGAATCAGGTGTTCAAGTTTGGACTCCAGTGATTAAGACCTGCTTAGGGAGTGCAGGTGGAACCGGTCTTATTTATACCGCTCTCATATCTAGTGTCTGGTGTTCCCTTTGCTATTGAGGTGTGTGGTGTCATCATGCCAAGTTCTAAAGTGTTCTGTAAGGCCTTCAGAAAAAAAAAAGGTTGTGGATGCCTATGAGTCTGGCGAGGGATTTAAAAAGATCTCCAAATTATTTGAAATACATCGTTCCACTGTAAGGAAAATAATCTACAAATGGTGCAGATTTCAAACGACTGCCAATTTGTCCAGGACTGGCCGTTCCAGCAAATTCAGCCCAAGAGCAGACCGTCTGATGCAAAAAGAAGTCTCCAAGAACCCCAAAATTGCCAGGAAAAAACCTTTCAAGACTACAGTTTGGCAATGAGCATAGAGGAAAAGACCAGGCCTTTAGGAATAATGTGCTCTGGACAGACGAATCAAAGATGGAGTTGTTTGGCCATGGTAACAGCAGACCTGTTTGGTACTGACCAAAGACAGCTTTTCAGGAGAAGCACCTCATACCAACTGTGAAGCACAGTGGTGGAAATGTTATGGTTTAGGGTTGCTTGGCTGCCACAGGGAATGGACAGCTGGCATTCATTGATTCAAGTATGAATTCTGCGTCATATCAAAGAGTGCTGGAAGGTAATGTGAGGCCATCGGTCCTAAAATGGACCTTTCAACAAGACAATGATCCTAAGCACACTAGCAAATCCACAAAGGAATGGCTCAAAAAGAAGAAATGGCATTTCATGCTGTCACCTTTTATGTTTGACTGTGATTTTATTCCTCTTCAGGGTTAGCAGTTCTGCTAAATACATTAATATCAGATATTATTAACCATTTTGTTTTTGTCCTTATTAGGCCGACAGTGTAAGAGCTCTGTTCCACCACTGGAGGCTCCGAGTACCTCAGAGGTCCCAAAAAGACTGCAGCGTCGTTCCTCAGGCTCCCGTGTGCCTAACTCTTCAGCAGTCGTCTACAGCGTGATCCTGGAGGACAGCCACAACCAGGTACGAATGCTGACTCGCAAATGTAAAAGGAAACCTTACAACCGTGGTTTCATCTCATCCTGCGATACAAGACTTCTCTTATGTAAAAGTTGTCATTGGCACCTGCTTGTTTGAGGATCAAGATTCTGTACGGATTATCCGCATCAGCATGGAGGCATGAACGCAAACAGTAGGCATTTAAGACGGCTTTAAATCTGATCCCTCAGTCCATGTCTCGAGGTCTGAGATGCATTTGGTCAAAGTGTGTAAATACATCCGTCTGTACAAGCCACATCTGATGACCACAGTGCCTCTGAATGCATGGTATCGTAACCGCAACAGAAAAAACGATCAGCTTATCAGGAAATCTGACCGCCACCGTGCATAACAATATGCATGCTACGTACAGAAACAGAGGCCCATCTTCAGAAACGTACCCGTCGGACCACGATAGTGTTTGTCGTCGTATTAAACGGTAGAAACAGCATCATCTTTTTAATCCAGAGGCGCAAGTGTAAATGTTGGTGGTAAATAAAGATAAAATCCAGATACGCAGTGTGTGAATTCAATCCTTGATAGACGGATGCAACCCCCAAAAAAAAGACTTTGTCCTTTTTCGCGGAGTACGTTCACCTTAGTCTGCCGGCACATTCTAAAAATTCCTTCCTAATTCCCAGGCATGTCAAGAATTCCCCAAAGCAGCCATTTTAAATTCCATTCCTTCCAATCCTGGCTATTCAAACAGATCTTAGTTTAGAGATTGATCATACATCTGTAAGATGGTATAATATTCAGGCTTTGTTTTTTTGTCTTGGTTTTTTTAACGTTGCAGTTGCGTTCGTTTGCTAATATGGATTAATTTCTCATCCACAGCCGAGGTACAGCCTGAGGAGCAGGAAATCCTTATGTGCCCTGGAGCCAGAAGGCAACAGAGACTGATAATGATCTGTTCAGGTGTGTGTGTGTGTGTGTGTGTGTTGGGAGGACGGGGGTGCAAGGGGGTGTGACGAGTGACCATGTCTGTGAAATATGGATGCCTCTTAGCTGTTATGATCACATTTCACTTTTTTTTCATGAATTTCTTGTGGATTCTTTTAATAAATCTGCTTTTAATAATCAGGACTGTTATGAACATGGTTAATAAATTCATCTTCGGGTGTTTTGTTGATGTCATGGAGCCCTTTTGAACCGTGTAATCAAAACTCCCTCAGCAAGGCTACCACCTTCTGGAGAAATGCTTTCATTGCTTTTTTTTTTTTTTTTTCTTTCCTTTCTGCGTAACTCTTTTTTCCAAAGGCCAGAAAAGGCCTGTTTTGGGGGTACCCCATGTTCAGCATTGAATTTATTTGTGAGGTCACACTCCACAATAGTGGTTCATGAGTAGTGACTCATATGAAAGTAGACACTCGCTTTAAGAATTTGCAGTTTTTCATTATTATTATTATTTATTTATTTATTTATTTTTACATACTAGGTTTAAATGTTATTTTATTGTTTCCGTTTTATCTCTGTACCAGTGTTATTGTGGAGAAGTGTGAATTGTTTGCCCAGCAGGGGGCTCAAACCCCTCCCCTTTTCCATCACCCTGCTCACCAGCAGCTAAACACAGTCACGATACTCTACACACAGAAACCCAACAGCGTCCTGATTAATCTTCTAACACGCTTGCACTAATAAAAATAATTCATTTCATTCTACTGATTGAAAACGTCCGATAAGTCGATTTCCATTCCGCCAGCAGAATGGGACGCTGCGAGAAAGGGTTCAATTCGAAGGAAACCGCGCTATAGTATGGCATTAGCATTGAAAATTTATCTGTGAATCATAATGGACTGATTTGGTCTGGGATAGTTAGATTTCTTTAAACCAATAAAAGTATGAAATACAGCTTTTTTTTTTTTTTTCTTTCCAGACGCACACCAGTGGTCGCTTTATATATCGATGTTACGTATTCTATCTACACCATGACTGAAAGTCTCCATCTGAGAGTTTAATTTAGTTTGAAATGAAACTTAAAGTAAAAATCCACCCTGGATGATTTACATATTCATCTTTATAATTAACGCGATCTTCAATGGTGTCCACAATTTCAATTTTTAATTTTTTTTTGTCGTTGACACTTTAGTTAACGTTACCCACAATCCCTTTCGACTACCTGCCGAAAGAGGTGCAGTGGAACCAAAGAGAGCGATGCAGTGGCACTTTAGTCCTTTAGTCTGTCCAGCTCTCTCATCTCATCTTCTCTTCTTTATAACTACTCGAACAGATCAGCTTGCAAATCTTCAACTTTCATGCGAATACCATCGCCGACTAGCCGAGCCGAGTCTCTGCTGTATACTCTGCTGTGTATCCGCGTTGCGTTCTGGGAATTTGATTCCAGTGTTTGCACCAATAACTCCACGACTTCTACGTTTCATAAATATGACCTGTACATACCCTAATAAACCGAATAAACCCCGTTGTAACTGGGTTAGCAATAACAACGTCAGCCTGTGACCTCAGCACATCACACAACGGCTAACGTCTCACAGGAATAATAAAAATACAACAGCAACCAATAAATTATCACCTGAAACCGTAAACGCATCACAAATGTTTCACTATAAACAGAGTTCATGTGTTTTTCCTTTGAGGCAGATCTGGAACAACAGCCGCGCTCTGTGCTCTCTCTGCTCCCTCTTCACTCTGACCTTCGTGACCTCCCACACACGTATCAAGGCCGTGCAGTTATACACGACTCCCGTTTTTTCTTTTGAAGTTGATGCACTACATGCTGTGACTATGAGCTCATTATTCGAGCTGTATGAATCAAACTCAATATAAACATTTACAGGAAATACCACCGATGCGGGTTAGTCTGGCTCTCATCATTCTCCGAGTTATGGAAGAAGAAGGATTTTGCTATCATTGCGGGGGTTTTTTCTTTTTCTTCTAAATGGAACTGTAGACTTGTCTATTATTTTATTGCTCAAGCTGTACTCACTTACTGTACTTAAGGCTTACTGTTTTAGCTGTCTTAATAACGTTACAGTATGAGGCTGCTCACATAAGCCTGATGTTAGCTAGTTATAAGCTCCTGCATTTAGTTTTAGTTTAATGGTTGCTAAGTAAAGCTAAATAAAACACGTCCGGTAAAATAATAAGTGATGGAGCGGTGTCATACCGTTATTACCCTGAAGTTCCCATAAGGACCCGTCTCAAAATGTTTTGTTCCTCTTATACCACAGCGACTTGCCAAGACTAATCATTTGTTATTTGTTGGAGGAAAAAATACCGACTGTTGAATCTGTGTAATTGTTAGATCGAAGTTTCTTAGATTATGTCCGTTGTCCGCCATTTAATTCCCTGTGAATGAGCTGTTACTATAGAAACGGTCATGCGCAAGAACAAGGGCGTTAATATAAACCCGTGATTCCGTCTTGCAGCCGGAACGACTTCCAGAGCTGTTATAGAAAATGAATCAACACCACCTCCATTCTGACCAATCAGAATGGAGAGTTCAGCGTTTACCTTTCAGACGACCTTTCAGTGAATGATTTTGTGAAAAAAAAAAAAAAAAAACTGTACGAGAAAGGTCATGACCTTCATACTTTAATCTGTAGAAATTTCCAGACACTTAATGTATCTAAGCGAATGTTGTTGTTTTTTTTTTAAAAATCGTTTTTATTTAAATCAAGCTATAGGCCGTCGTGTTCGTTTCTGTCTTAGGTCTACAACGAACGTTTCCATCCAGGTGTTCTTCTTCTTTCGCTACCGGTCATATTCACAATCTTACACTACATGTGCTCTTCACTCTGGAAATCTCAGCAACTGTCTGTTTGGAGGATTATTTTTTTCTACTTTCATTTTGGAAAGCTCCTTGTGCCTACTTGACCTTGAAATTAAACCTGGGCTGTTGTAATCATTCATGTGTTTGCTATAAAAATTACAGTGTATAGCATGTTGCATTTAGGGTTGTGTTGTTGTTGTTGTTGTTGATGATGCTGGGAAATTTAGATAAATGTGTGCGTTCATTAAAGGGGACAGCTGGAACACAGTGTAACCCGACTGACCTCAGTGTAACACAAACAGGCATGCATTTATTTGAATCAATAAATTTAAATGATGGAATTATTTTTACATTCTACAATTTAAAAAAAAAAAAAATCTAATGTGAATAAATACATTAATAGTTATCAGTTAGACAAACTGTTTTGAACACCAGGAAATAGAAAGAAATCTGGCCACTAATTGATCAGATTCTTTTTAAAAATGGCAAATTTTACTTCAGATATTATACGTTATTATACTTTTTTGCTTCACAGCTCTCGCAAGGTTTCTGTCATCAGCTGCTGTTGTTTTCCTCGGCCGACCCACTCGGTGTCTGTTGCTCGGTACACCAGTGGTTTCTTTCTTTTTCAGGGCACTCCGAATTGTTGTATCGGCTACGCCCGATGTTTGTGCGACGCCTCTGATTGATTGTCCCTCTTTTCTCAGCTTCAAAATGGCTTGCTTTTCTCCCATAGACAGCTCTCTGATCTTCATGTTGGCGTACCCTTTTTTACAACAAATACGGTCTTCACAGGTGAAACTCAAGGCTAAAACCAAGAGCAGATGTTCAGAGCTATTAAATGTTTAAATTAAATAATCAATCTAACAGGACACACCTGGGTAACAAGAAACACCTGTCGGTCACGTGTTCCAATATTTTTGCTCACATCTAAATCGAGTGGCCTGATACGAAATGTGCTATGTTTTATTTTGTTTAACACGTCTAAATATAAATACCAGGAAATAAAAGCTGAAATTTTTTTAAATCTTATCTCGTATTCATCTTTTGATTTCGAACCCAAATGTCTTCACTCTACAGCAAAAAATAAAATTAATTGGCCTTGCTGTTCAGATAGTTTCGGAGGGGACTGTATTTCTTTTAGAATTAAGAGGCACCTCAGATGCACTGCAAAAAATGAGATTTTGAATATAGTCAAATTGATCTCATATTTTCTCTTACCAGATGATCATAAGCCAAATATAAGATTATTACACCTATTTCTAGATATAATTAGGAAAATTATCTGCCAGTGGAGTAAGGGGAAAAAAAAAAGTGTTGGTTTATTATAATCTCAGAACAGGATATAATGGATACATCTGACTATGTTCAAGATAGTTTTGCTTGCGGTCATTTTTTTTTTTTTTTGGCCACTCAAAATACGTCTCAGTAGAATTGCTTTCAAAATGTATTTCAGATTATAGTAACATATATAATTTAATAACAGCCCAAATAATCTCTGCTCTTTGGTTTTGACTTCTTTTTCCGGTTTGAGGTCCTGGAGCTCAACTCAGAGTCACATCAGAAGAGGTCATGACCTCTGATGGCTTCTGTTTCCATCCTTCTCACTTCCTTCAGGCCATGTAGATTTTTTTTTTATTTCCAGTAAATACTCCATGCAGGGAATATGACCCATCACCCCATCTATTAGGACACATCATGCTGTAAAATAAGTAAAACAAAAAAAGATGAGAGAGAGAGAGAGAGATTCTTTCAAATCCTCTCACTATTTCTTTGCATCCTATTTCAAGCCTTAAACCCATAGAGTTGGGGGGAGGAAAAAACCCCAAATGAGAAACAGACTTTGGGAAAAGCAGAGACTGAGGAGGAGGAGGGATTAGCTCCTGGTTTCGGATGTCAGTAAGAGGCTGTGTCCCAAACTGCATTCTAGAGTACTAAGTAGTTACTGTGGCAAAATAGTATTAGTATTATCATCTAGATTCTTATCATACATAGCCCATCACATAGATGCGGTAATATGAGGATTTGGACGTGTATTGATGCACATTATGACTCACTTTTAATTATTCGATTCTTTACCGCATAAGGGAATCAAACAGTGTGATCTTTGATTCATTTGAATTACCACCGTTGAATCAGCAGTAACAGCCTGCTTTAAACATTACTGTACTACTGTAAACCTGTTACAGTAACCCAAATTGACTTAGCCAGCGTTCAAATAAAAACATTTTACTTTATTTTTCATTCAGTTTTATTTCCATTTAATCTAACACAGACCATAATTTGGGACTAAGAAAATAAGGCACCATGTAGAAGTACACAATACATCCACATGTCAGTCATGTCAACATAGTATAGAGGGAAAAAAAAGTTGTAACTTACAGAGGACTATTTCAACAATTCACTATTAGTGCGTGTGAATCGATTCGCGTGATCGATTCAATCAAAAGAATGATTCAGTGAAGTAGTAGAGTGAGTCCCAGACGGTGTACTCCTATACAGAGTAATAATGCAGGTTTCTTATACAGTTTAATACAGCAGTATTCAGTTTCTGATATGTAGTCACTTTTTTTTTTTTTTTTGAATTGCACAATTCTTTTGAATAAACCAGTTTATGTGAGTCGAACTATGAGTGTTTGATTCCATGACCTGCAATCAAAAATATATAGTGGTAATAGTTACTAGTAGTTGTTTGTGACACGTTTTCACATTTATGACTCACTTTCTATATCCATCCGTCTGTTTTCCATACTGTTTATCCTACTCGGTCGCAGGGGAGCCTGGAGCCTATCCCAGGGAACTTGTGGCACAAGGACAGGGACACTCTGGACAGGATACCAACCCATCACAGCGTACAATCACACAGACATTCACACACTATAGACAAGTTACAAATGATAATCAGCCTACAACGCATCTCTTTGGACTGGAGGAGGAAACCGGAGTATCCTGGAGGAAACCCCCAAAGCACGGGGAAAACATTCTAGCCATTAGCCTGATGTCATGACCATATAATACTTACTTTAATATACAGGCTCGACAATAGGAGACATCATGTGAGAAACAAACAAACATGAACAAAAACATCACAGAATTCATCGCTACTGCATTCACTGTTACTGCTGAGCCGATTCTTTTGGACGAGTCGATCAAAAGGAATCGATTCTCGATTTTGAATCGCACATCACCTCGCAGTAAAGCGCACAGGAGGGAGCAAGGATCCAGAAGGAAGGAGCTGGGAACTCGGAGGGCACTTTGGAGTCGGGATCTGACTGTATACATAACGGATCAATCAAAAAATAATAATAGTAGTAGTAATAATAATAATAATAATAATAATGATGCACCTGGATTTTACTCCGCGACTCACGAGCTTCACGGCTTCTTTGTGGCCATAAAAGCGCGTTTAGGAGACGCTCATCATGCGGATTGGAGCGGTTTAGATGTTTAGAGGTTTGAATTCGGGGTGAAGCAGCTGAGTGTGCACATTTCCCGGAGAGAAACGAGAGCGGACCGGATTCTAGGCTATATATATGCGGTGTGTGCAGACGTTAATAACGGCCTCACGAGCCGGAGCGGCCGCCAACTTCTCCGTGAACGGGAAGCAACTTTTGACATGGCCATTGTTCTGTTTTTGGCACTTTGGAGTCGGTGATATATTACTTACAGGCCTGCGTTTTGAACAAAGACGTGGCAGGAAGATGGATTAAGAAACTTTTGTTTAAATGATTTTTTTGCAGGCTATTGTTCGCGGTAATTGTTCCGAGTCTGCGTTTCTTTTTTTTCTTCTTTCTGACACGATGGCAACAAAAAGGAGTCTTGTAGGCTTAGTGTTATTGTAAGAGAAGATCAAACGTGTTGGGTAACGACTCTTATTGAACAAAAAAAAAAACAAAAAGAAAGAAGAAAAACCAACAACAGACACGCTTTTTATTTTTATTTTTTAAAATGCGCATTTTCTTTTTGGGTAATATTATTTCCCTAGAATAAGTAAACACGCAGCATTGAGACGTTATGATATGTTGTTAGTGTACGGCTTGAGGAAAGCACCGGGATTGAACCGCTCTCTTTGATGGAGTTTTCCGCCGTCCAAAGGGCCTTGGATGGGATTTTTTCTCCGCAGCTGGATGGCACACCAGTAGCGGATCGCTACCGTTTAACCGGGACTCCGTTCAGCTTCCAGATCGCGGGACGATCCGGTCTGGACGCGAAGCTCGGAAAGGCACCTGGGGGCAGAAGCGCACCTCTTTGAGGACTGTGATTCTTTTTTGTTGTTGTTTGCTTGTTTGTTTGATTGGTTTCACCTATCGGAAGTGTTAAACCCGACTCCCTGCCCTGCAAACGTGATTGCAGGCAGGCATGCAGCTGAACCGGCCCAGAAGCGCGCTGATCGGCTTCAGCCCGCCGCCACCGTCACCTCCGGCGCCACCGTCCGACCCGAACTCGACCTTCTCCAGCCAGTTCAAGGCGATGCGCTTTTCCTACCACCTCAGCCCGCAGCCCGGATCCCGCAGAACCGGTGAGTGCCTTCCCGATGCTCTGCATGGATTATGCGTTCATACGCACGCTCTCGCTATAATCTGATTGAAGCGCTATTACATACGCAACACCTTGGAGGATAAAATGTCAGCGCGCGCGTCCTTCCGCAGGCTACACTGAACATTGCTTATTTAGGCATTTAGGGCATTCCGGGCTTGTCTCAAGGACACACGCTGTGCATGTGGACACACTTTTAATGCTTCTCTTGACCCACTGTTTTTCACCCTAGCTATGACTCACCTGCAGCAAAGACGCAGTTTGATGCACACACATGCACTCTTCAGTGGTTCATTTAACAGACCGGATAATTTTTTTTTTTGAGGGGGGGGGGGGGGGGGGGGGGTTTGTGTGTGTGTGTGTGTGTGCATGCATGATTTCATACAGAACCTGTAAGGGTTCCTCCAGATGTGCAAAAACCGAAGAATGATCAATCAGGATGCAAGACGTACCTGCGTTATGCAGCACGCACAGAGCCAGTGCACGTGCATTCGAATGCGCCTTGCGTTTGTGATAATCTCGCGCGCGCGTCCTAGCGAAGGTCGTTGCGAGAAGACGTGAAAACTCATCAGCTGTTAATACGAACGGTTTAGTCTAGGGAAGCAGAGCTATCTTAAGTGATGTTGATGCAGTTTATAAATCGAATCACAGAGAACCCAGAAGATGCAGCATGGTTATGATGGCATTCACGTGGCTCCCTTCCCATGCACGAGGGAGAGAGAGAGAGAGAGAGAGAACATGAGATGTTGCATGCACACACAGCTGGTGCCGCACTGCCATGTTTGTGCTTGTGAGCGCGTGTCACTTTCGGCTATTTGCGCGAGCACTGCGTTGTAAAATCCAATTAAGCTCTGGGGAACGGAGCATGCGTCCGGAGAGCATCTCTCTCTCTCTCTCTGTATCTCTCTCTCTGTCTCTCTGTATCTCTCACTCTCTCTCTGTCTCTCTCTCTCTCTCACTCTCTCTCTGTCTCTCTCTCTCTCTCACTCTCTCTCTGTCTCTTACTCTGTCTCTCTCACTCTCTCTGTCTCTCTCACTGTCTCTCTCGCTGTCTCTCTCTCTCTCTCTGTGCTGACCAGCAGATATATACATTGTGTTGTCCATCACAGTATGATGGGGGGGGGGGGGGGCATTTCCTGCATGCGGAGCTGTTCTTTAAATCGTCCATAGAAATGAATTGCCTATTGAAATGCGGTTATGTGTATGTGTGAGCGCGCGCATGTGAACAGATGTAAAACGAGGCGTTATGTTTTCAGCCTAAAGCTGAAACGCATTTAATTATATATGAATCAGAATCCTGATTTTGTGGCGTTTCATTAGTTCATCACAACATGCTGAATCCAAATGAAGCTATTATGTTTACTAGCACAGGAGGCATCACATTCAAAGCAACACCGCTCATATGAAATATGAAAGTCTCACATTCTCACAACTTTTCAGTCTGCTTCAGTTTAGAAGAGAATGATCGTTATGCTCTGTGTCCGATTTTATCCCGAGAGCAGGAATGAATTAATGAAAACTGTCATACTGATAATACGGTGTGGACTCCTGTCCATCACACGCATATGTTCTCCTTCCCCAAATTGTTGCCACAAAGTCGGAAGCACAGAATTATACAGAAGGTCTTTGTAATGCTGTAGCGTTACAATATTCCTTTACTGGAACTAAGAAGCCTGTTCCAGCATGACGATGCTCCTGTGCACAAAGCAAGCTCCATGAAGACATGGTTTGCCAAGGTTGGAGTGGAAGAACTCGAGTGTCCTGCACAGAGCCCTGACCTCGACCCCACTGAACACCTTTGGGATGAACTGCACCCCAGACCTCCTCGCCCGACATCAGTGCTTGATCTCACTAATGCGCTTGTAGCTGAATGAACACAAATCCCCACAGCCATGCTCCAAAATCTAGTGGAAAGCCTTCGCAGAAGAGTGGAGCGTATTATAACAGCAAAGGGGGAATACATCTGGAACGGGATGTTCAACAAGCACATATGGGTGTGATGGTTTGGTGTCCACATACCATTGGCCATACAGTGTATATCACAACATTTCTGCAGCCTAAGGATTAAAACAAAGCAGTTTTAGCTGTTACAGAAAATAATCACCGACCAGGGTGGTCTGTTGACGCCCATCGTGAATTAGAGTTACTGTTACCAACCCGAAGTTGACTGTTTTCCAATGACAACACTTCCTCACAGTGGTTTGCCCAGGAATTGTTTTTATTTCTTAAAGACATGCCATCATTTTTTAAAATCCATTTATAGTTACATTTACAGTTAGCTATCACTTATTTTATAGCATAACATATATAAATAGATGAAAAACACTATAAATAGGTGTTCCATCACCTGTTACTCCTTTTTCTCTCTTTTATAATTAATAAGACTAAAAAAACATAACTTGTCGTGTTACTGAAAAAACTGCAAAGCCCTCTGTTCTTAAAGCGCACCTATTATGGTTTTGAAACGTGTCTAATTTTGTTTTAAAGGTCTCATACGATAGATTTACATGCATCTGAGATCAAAAAACACTTTAACGTGCTCATAATTTAAATTGTAGCATTACCTTTTTTCCCCCCCCAGTGTCACAAACGACTCGTTCAATGATCCGTTCTAAAGGATTCGTTCTAAACTCCTCCTTTCAGAGAGCATACGCTGCTCTGATGGGTCAGACGTCCCAGTCTGTTGCGATTGGTCTACCGCTGTCAGCGTGTTTCAAAAAGGAAACGCCCACTACCGTAACGAGTTTCAGCTCCGCCTCTCAGTGAGCAGCCGATGAAGACCAGAGGCGGGGCTTTTTATTACAAACCTACGTAGGTTAGTACAGGAAGTAAAGCCTAGAATCACTAACGACTCGATTCAGCTGTTCAGAATCGCTTCCTTCTTTTGGGAGTCGATAACTCGGTTTGTCGTGCGCTTTGATTTTTGAAACTTTGCAGATTTTTTACATTCACAAACAGCTCTATAACACACGACATGAAAGGTAATATCTGAAAAACCATAATAGGTGCACTTTAAGACTTGGCAGAAAATGTAACGGCACAAACTTAAAGCACTGACGCTGGAAACTCCTTCTATGAATGCTAAATAAACATCGCTTCAGCAATAAATAATTCACCGTCTCAACAATCGCACGTTTTTATCCGTTTACGTCAAGTGTCCACCATGCAAGTCCCTGTATAATTCGAATGATAATTGCTAGAACGAGTGCATTAATATCAACTTGTGATTTGCCCTGCGGCCGGGACTACTTTCAGAGCTGCTGTTGTAGAAAATGAAAGACTATATTCCGACCAATCAGAATCAAAGATTCAACTTAGATTCAACTTGAATATTCTGATATATCATACACGTGCGGAGGGGAAAGTGGTTGAGCTTTGGGTTACACTGTGAGGGTGTGTTTGTGTGACATTTGAAGGTACTAGCAAGTAACATAATTTATAGAGTAATTAACATCATATGAGGAGGGAAGGAGGAGCTTTACAATGTCCATCAGTTTCTTTTTCTCTCCTTGCTGCTTTCTGTTAGGTTACTGTCCATTCTTTCCTCTCCGTCTTGCTCCGTCCCCATACCCTGACCCCATAACGGAAACGTTTAAAACGGGACAAAATGCACTTGTTTATATACCTGCGAGGCCCAGAAGTATATCCTATGTGTGCGAAACACTACTGATGTTCCTAATGATAAGTAAAACCCTTAAGGTTTACATGAAATGCTAGCAGTATTGCAGGGACGGCTAATTTATTCTTTTTGTGTCAGCTCGAGCAGCGTGTTTTCATCATCCGTGCTCTTTTAAACAGAGGCTTTGGGAAATTTGCTTTGCTTCTGAGACTCCCAATATAGCACAGCCTTCCCATGACCTTCCCACCCGCCACACACAGACTCCTCAGCTCAATTTGAAGTGCAGACTTTTCCGTTTCCCCCCCACCAGTGTGCTATCTAGTGGGGGTGGTGGACTGGGGATGAAACCAGAAGCAGATTTCGAACTCATGATCTCTGGCAGTGCAGGATAGCCATAATATTAACAAAAACAACAACAATAATAATAATAATAATAATCCTTGTGGTTGGACAGATATCATAATGGAAAATGAATCCAAATCAGATTGGAAGTGATTAGCGTTATGATCATGAGAGCTTAATTAGATGAAGGCTTCAGTGAAAGGTTTTGGACCACAATGCATTATCACCACCACAGATCACTGTAGCACTTCAGAAATAGTTGAAATGACTCCATTCTCCAGCACGCTTTCTGTTATGCTTGGTTGAAGGAATCTTTCCGGAATGCGTCGGAGTGTGAGTGACTTTTGGTGACATTTGGTGTTTTGCAAAAAAACAAAAAACCAAACCAAAAAAAACAACAACTTGCATCTGTTTTGGATGGGAGTGTACTGGTGTTCTGCAAAAACTCCCCTGATCATTGTCACATGGCGTTCAGAGTTCCTCTGCCAACTGTAAAACAAGCTTATCTCCTCCCCTGATGGAGATCATGAACATCTCGCCAAGAAAAGAAGAAGCACAAGACAGCTCGTTCAGTTATGACAGCGCGGGAACCACGTCTGGTCTTGGACGAACAGGAAGTGAGTCTGGCAGCTCGTCTGTGCTGTGTGAGGAGAATAACACTTGTGTGAACGAGTCAGGCCCTCTGGAGATCTCCGGAGTGCTGTTATGCCCAGGGTTTGAGCTGAGTGTCCATATATAGGGTGGGAATAAGAGCAGCCGTCTCTGGATGGACTAGCGAGCTCTAAAACGAAATCTTAAGTCACACTATGATTGTCTCTAATGTAAATATTTTTTAAACAGAGCCTGGCAGATGGAGAACAGTAACCGTAGGCTTTACTTTATCCCATCCAAATCATACATTTATTAGCAAGCCCACCAGAGGAGTGGAGGCTTCAGGGTGCTGCCCAGTCCTATGTTTTGATCGCCTAGAAAAATAATTGATTAAGCTAAAAAGTGGTAACGTAATGTGATCACTGTGATATGGCGAGCTAGCTAGCTAGTTAAGTGCATTAATACCGTCTAAGTGAAACAAATAAATTTGTGTGATCGTGTTTGCTCCTTCGACAAAGATATTGGCAAACACTGTGGCTATAAGCTGTTGTGTTCACGTCGAGACATTATTTGTCTTGAAGTTTGTCTTTTTTTCCTTTATATATGCTCTAGAACGAGGTGACCGTGCCTTCCTGGTTCGGAAAAGATCGTCTCCTCGTTGTGCACGGTGATCAGTCCGTCTCGTATTAACAAACCGTTCTACCATCAACCTGATCGTGCCTCAGCTGATGTGTGTAGTGCAGCAGGCTTCAGGATTTGGAACGGGTATCGCACGTATCCTGAATCACAGCTGTATCAATAATAAAAAAGTTTTGTGAAACTCTACAAGAAGTAGGGTTACAATGTAAGTCGGCAAAACTAATGATATCTTGGCATTTTGTTTGCATCACTTCTCTAACTGTGCAGCTAGCTAGGTATGCACAGCTAGAGTAAAGCAGCACAGTGTTTTGGCAACAATGCCAGTGTTAGCTAGCTATAATATTATAGTTTGGAAGCATGATAGATTTTTTTTTTGAAGAAGAATAACACTGGTTTGAATCTCCGGAGGGAATTCGGGACTCCAATTCCCAGCAGCCTCTGTACCCCTGCCTCACGGTCACATGACACTCATTCTGCTAACAAGCTCCTGTGTGTATTTAAGTCACGATTTGTTCAGCACTCGGTGTCGGGCTTTGTTTCTTCCTGTTGTCACGTTATGTTCTCTCGCCTCTTTTATTCTGCCTTATGTGTTGTTTTGTTCGTTATCATCTCTGCACGTGTATCCGTCTCCGCCTCGCGTTCGTGACGAACACGTTACACCAGAATGTACCAAGTGAAAATAATTACGTTTCCAGGAAAGGAAAGGAACTAAATAACAAAAAAAGCTACATTCTTGTCTTGTCTTGTTCCTCATGGAGGCTTTCTTTTTAATATATAGTTTTGTATTGTAAGCCAGTGTCATCGATGTTGGGACCAGAAATTGCCATTGCTTCCATAAGAGATATCAGTAACTCCACTGTAATCTCCCACACCATCAATCTAGCACACTTGTATACATGTTAAATAATTCACAGGCATGGTGGAGTTTACTTTTTGGTAACTATATAGCGAATATAGTCTAGACTGTCCCACAGACATTTTCTCTCAGAATATATCTATGAGACTATAAAGGCAGATTAGCTGAAATGCTCTTAAAAAGATGCTTACTGCAGCTTTAATTCCTGTAGCCATGCAGGAACCTGTGCTGACATGGGACAAGGAGCTTGATCTTTACCTTTAATTTGGCAAACATACCCTTTAAGAAGTTTATTTATGCCCCAAAGTCATATAAAAGCCATCTGGACTAGAGATTAGATGACACGGACAAGTCCTTTTCTTTTCTGCGTGTGCAAAAGGAATTTTGAGGGTCGGCAACCCTTCTGGAGCTTTAATGTCAGAAATAAATTGTCCATTGTCCTGTTTTTGTTATTATTATACTGTGTAATGAAGTTAAAAGGAACGGTGATCAAAGAGGCTTATGGCTGGCCTGAAGTGCTTACACAGAAACTGTGTGTGTGTGTGTGTGTGTGTGTGTGTGTGGCATGTGTGATTGCATTTGTACAAGTTCGTATATAAACGGCTTCAGGTAAGAAAACAACAGTCTTCCATGCTCAGCACTTTAATATCAGGCGAAAACACTGTTATGTTTTTAAAAAATGCGAGAAAAGGCGACATTTCATTAAACTTCCATGTTAGCATGTTGATTTAGCGAATCTGCATAGCGTTCATACACGCTTCACGCTTCATTATTGTGTCATGTAAGTAATATGCTTTGTCTCTTCACAGGGCAAATAAACCAACCAGCAGGCAGGTTCGACATCTACTGATGAGACTTAACTGTCACGCTTCTGTTGACAGTTGTATACAGTTATGCCTATTACCGCCTCACAGCTGCTTTTTACTTTGATAAAAATGAGCCACGAGGCAGTAATAAGCATGGCTTGGCAAGCTTTTAAAGAGAAGTGATAGAGTTAAGTCTCTACAGTATGTGCCATTAAAATAATGTTGTATAGGCCTATATTAGGAGTTTAACACAATGCCAATGTCTGTGACAGTACCTGTATCTGTTTAGTCCAGACAATGTTTTTCCTCTCTGCAACTGTCCAGGTCCAGCGATCCTGTGCCCACTGTAGCCTCACGGTCCCGTCCTTGGCTCACAGGAGCAGAATCCGGTGTAGTCTTTTGTTGTTGTAGCCCATCCGTGTAGACCATGTTGTGCGTCCTGAGATGCTTTTCAGCTCACCACGGTCAAGAGTGGATATTTGAGTGGATATTACAGTAGCCTCAGTGTTAGCTCAAACCAGTTTGGCCGTTCTCCATGAACAAGCCGTTTCCACCAACAGAACTCCTGTTCACTGGATGTTTTTTGTTTTTTTTTAAAGAAAAAATCTGTAAACACTACAGATTGTTGTGTGTGAAAATCCCAGATCATCAGTTTCTGAAATACTCAAACCACCAATCAAAGCCATTGATGTATATATATATATTTCTCAGCGTATTGCAATATATTCCATTTCCACATGGGAAATCAAGCTAGGGATCTACTGACTCGACATTCTCAGTCGAACGTACAGCACATGGCCGCTTCCATCCGTCTCAGAGACTGAAGATGACAACATCGGCTACATTTACAGGGTTTTCATTCATGTGAAGCAGCATAATCAGAGGAGAAAGGTGTGATGTATAAGGGCCTGGGAAAGAGAATGGTTCCTATGTCCTTTCCTCGCAATGAGAAATCAGCTAATTACATCCTCGGAGACCTCCGACTCCAGACAGTATGTGGCCCATTTGGGATTCAGAGCTGAAATGCAGCTGCAGGGCACTTTTCCTCACTCCTGAGCAGCTGCTTTAAGCAGAGGGGGATGGTGCGTTCAGAGTTAATGGCTATCAGATAGAACTGACAGCAGCTTCACTCACACTCACACATGCTGCTGGTATAAATAGCAGCCGAACCTCGCAGGCCGAGTTCGGGCGCGGTGAACAGCATGGAGGAATAAAGAACCTGGCAGGTGATGTCGCAGAGAAGACAGCAGAATCCCAAAAAATGACAATGGAATCATGACTCCATTAGGAGTTCCTATGCTAGAACCAGAACGTTCATAATGTTCTAGAACTCCAGCGGAACCCAAGTGTTGTATTTGTGCTCAATCTATGGTGGAACAAGAGAGTTAATTCTATTCTGGATCTACAGAGGGACCCAACACTTGTTTTTTATTCTGAATCTAGTGCAACAAGAGAGTTCGTTTTCTTCTCATCCTACTGGGGAATCCTGATCTGATCTATGATGGAACCAGGAGGTTTCTTATGTGTTGAATTCATGATGGAACCAGTGATTTCTATTTTATTTTGAATGTATTGTGGAACCAGCGAGCTCTTGTTTAAAGTAAATAGTATAATATAGTGGTTCTATGTGAATAAGAGAACCAGAGAGTTCTGGATCTGTAGTGGAACCCAAGTGTTGGTTGTTATGATGGAACTGGAGAGTTGACTCTGTTCTCTATGCTATGATAGAACCAGAGATCCAAATCTATGACAGAACCAGAAGGTTAATTATATTCTGGTTTCATGATGGAATCAGTGATTTGGTTTTATTCTAAATCTATAGTGGAACCTAAGAGATAGTTCTATTCTACATTCAAAATAGAACCAGAGACTTCTGGATCTGTAGTGGAACCCAAGAGTTTTTTATTTTATTTTTATTTTTTTTATCTGTGGTAGAGCTAGTGAGTTTATTTTCTTCTGTATCTTTGGTGGAACCTGAGGTTAGTATTTATGCTGAATCTTTGGTGGAACCTAGGCGTTCATTTTGTTCTGAATCAATGGTAGAACCCAAGAGTTGTTTTTTTTTTATTTATCTGTGGTAGAACTAGGGAGTTTATATTGTTCTGTATCTTTGGTGGAACCTGAGGTTAGTGTTTATGCTGAATCTTTGGTGGAACCTAGGAGTTCATTTTGTTCTGAATCAATGGTGGAACCCATTATTTGTTTTTGTTTTTTTTATTCTGCCTGTGTTGGAACCAGAGTGTTCATATTTTTTCCGAATCTATGGTAGAACCTGAGATTTGTATTTATTCCGAATATTTGGTGGAACCTGAATCTTGGATGGAACCGGGGAAGGTTCCTTAAGTTCCGAATTCATGGTGGAACCATTGGAGCCATCTATTCTATCCTGAATCTACAGTATATGATGGCACCAGAGAATTTTTTTCTATCATGAATCTATGGGTAGATCTGACTCTGAGTTTATGGTGGAACCTCAGACTCGGTGGTGAAAGCAAAGGCTTGATTGCGTTCTGATTTTATTATCTGAGGGGTTTAAAAGCATAATCGCTTGCTAATTGGTGGAACCCTTATGTGTATGTGTGTTTGCACCTTTAATGAGCGAGATATAATTGTAGAGGAACATCATTAAAGCACATAATTGGACCTAAAGGGGTTTGTTTGCTCCTTTAGAGACAAAAATGCTCCGTCATGAATCTCGCCGCCCCGGGGTGAGTGTTCATTCACAGGTATAAAAAGCTCTGGAATATGAATGTGATGACTGATTTTGTTAAGGAATATCAAATTACATGGATTTACAATTAGTTTTGGATTCTGAAAAGCTAAAAAAAAAAAAAAAAAAAAAGCACGGTGCTTTCCCAAACCTTTCAAACACACAAAATAAATTGCATCCTTGAGCAAGACACTTAACCCCTCAGTGCAGGTTACACAGTGACCTCATTCTAGCCAACCCCCAAAACCCCTCAGGTTGTTCTGTGGAGACCATCCCAATACACATCCCTAGTTAAAAACATATAATGCCATGTGTGTGTGTGTGTGTGTGTGTGTGTGTGTGTGTGTGTGTGTGTGAGATGGTATCTCTTTCAGCCTGCTAGCCTGGAGAGCGGGTGATTAATCACCATGCCCCGTGAGATCTTTAGCAGGTACTGTGTGAGAGTGCTTTGGCTGTGAACATGGTGACAGTATGTGAGGAAAAAAGTGCGATGACGGTTCTGACAGGAACGTACCTTCCCCCACGAGCTCTGTCTGTCTTCCTGTCGAGTACTTTTGGATTAAAATTGCCACGAAGTGAAGGCGAAGAAATATGTACGATTGTAATACCGTATTTAAAAGCGACTGTGTGTAAACGTACATCACGTTTATGGGTCTGAATGATTTCTACCATAATGCTAAAGCAGCACAAAGATTGTATTTCAAATGTGATCACGATTTGTTTCTCTTGGTTATTCGTAAACTCCACAGTTAATACCACATATCAAATATACAAGAAATAGCAAGGAATATAAAGCTTACCTTTTTTAAGTCTCTGTATTAACAAAAACATAGATACTATCTACAAGCTAGCAAGGAAAAATGGCTAACGTTATATTAGCTAGCTAGCTATTTTAACTAAGCTAAGAAATGGTAGCTAGCGTAAACGAACCCAAATGTATGATGAGCTAATAATTAATAAGCTAGTTAAATGTATTAATACAGTCTGGTGTGAAATGAATTTATCTACTAAAAGGATATTTCTCATCAGTGTTTATGGTTTATGTTTGTAGCGTGGCAGGAGACAGGATTTGGGAATTAGCGAGCTACGGCGATAGCATTGAGGCGAGAAGGAAATATGGGAACAAATTAGAGCATGTTGCCTTAAAAATACAAATGAAATACTGTATGTTTTTAATGCAGACAAATTAAACAGTGAGAGATCAGACACATATTTATTGCGTGTAAAAGTTAGTGCCCCCCATGGTTATTTAATGGGAAAAAATGATCTCTTTTATTTTCTCCAGACTTGATTTAAGAAAGGCTGTGTGTGTGTGTGTGTGTGTGTGTGTGTGTGTGTGTGCGATTAAAACAGAAATATTGCAAATACATTTTATAGATTAAGATCTAAAATAGATTATTTTTCTTGACAATAACAGAGTGTATCTTGGGAACACTGGGCACCAAACAGGAATACACCCTGGAGTCCATCTCAGGCTACCATGCAGACACACACATTCACACCTAGGGGCAACTTAGCATAGCCAATTTACCTACTGTCATTTATGGGACGTGGGAGGAAACCGGAGAACCCGGAGGAAACCTACACAGTCATGGGGAGAAATTTTTAAACTTGTATCCCTATTTCAGGATCGAACCGTATCGACCATGACGTGTCTTGTTGGCATGAAATAAATTTCTTTGTCTTATTAATTCATTGTAAGCGTGTGTAACATTTTGCACTCTGCTATATCTACACAGTGTATATCGTCTACGCGAATATCGGTGCGTGCTTAGCGGGAAACCGTGCAGTTTAGTGATTTGAATGATCTTTTAAAGTATGTTAATGAATTTTCAGTGTGTGTGTGTGATCGGACAAGTCATTTGCTGCTAAGGAGAGAGGAGGAACTTGGGAGAGAAACAGGGAGAAACCCTTGAGGAGAGATGAGAGATGAATGATGAAGGACAGGAGTAAATGAAGACGTAGAGAAACGAGAGACGAGTATGATTAATTACAGTGGAAAAGACGGGAGCAGAGAGACAGGATGGGAGAGAAGTATGTCAGTGTGTCAGTGTGTGGGAACGCCATGCAGCCATCAGGAACCACACGCAACGTGGCAGAGATGAGGGAGTGTGTATTCGTGTGTGTGTGTGTGTGTGTGAAAGAGAGAGAGAGAGTGAGAGAGAGGACAAGCTAGATAGTGGGAAGGACACACTGTGTGTATAAGTGTAGGGAGTGAAAGAGATAGTGGTGGAGAAGCTCTGTGTGTGTGTGTGTGTGTGTGTGTGTGTGTGTGAGGACAAGCGAATGAGTAAGTGGAAACTTTAATCACCAGAGAAGCAGCACGAGAGAGATTTAACCGGCTCAAACAATTCCTCGAGTGTTTCTTTTCTGTAAAATGAGCGAGCAGGAAAGTGCACCCTCAAAAAACCCAGAAATGTTTAGAATGCCTATAAAAGTGACTCAGTAGGGTGTGTGTGTGTGTGTGTGTGTGTGTGTGTGTGTGGTATGTGTAGTGCGCAGTGTGTGTGTTTAGACTTTGCTGTTGAATCGCACAAAATGTAATACGAGAAGACAGGAAAAGACTCGAGACACACGAAACAAGACACACTATTCCACCCGAGAGAGCGACTGAGAGACGAGGGAAGCTAAGGTTACTTCTCCTCCTACATGCAGAATTCAGCATATGGACCTCATTCAGCAGTGGGCAGTATTTATTTGTCGGACATCATGTGCTTTCCTGCTATGTGAAAGAAGGGAAAAAGAGTCATCGGCGCAGCATTGAATTCAGCCTGAATTTGGACGTAGCATCATCTCCGTTACTTCCTGTGTGTCATTCCAGACTCACGGGTCAAAGATCACTGTACTAACGTTCCCTGCAGTCCCAAACACAATAAACTGTGTGCGCGTTTGGCTTGTCCATCCTTTCACAATTGCAACCGAATCTCAGTTTGCGAAGGGAGCTGATGGATTTGTTTCGTAATGTGTTGAAGCAAAACGTTCAGGGCTCGATTTCTTAAAGGATTTGTGCGCAAACTCGATAAGCCGTCGGCGTTCAGAAAGAGCCCGTGAAAAAGGCTTGCCCTTATGAACGGAAAACCTAAGTACCTAAATTATTATGAGAGTCCACAGCTAGAAAATGATACAGCTCACGTCCATGCAGATTTACTGAGCGGAATAAAACTAAGCTCTTGCTCGAGGATTCTTATTCCTCTCGGTAAAAATTTGCACTGATATTCAAAAAGCTTTCCCTGTCCACCCTCCATCCTTCTCTCTCTCTCTCTCTCTCTCTCTCTCTCTCTCTCTCTCTCTGGGAGATGATTGCTGGGAGTGCTGAGATTAATGTCGTATCTCCGGCTGTTTAAAGCAGAAAGAAAGGCCCGCTAAGACACCGCCAAGGAAACACTGACAAAGCGCCTCTTAAGAGTAAACACCACTTATTTTCTTAACCCTCAGCCGTTCCCATTGTGTTTCAATCTCTAAGAAAACTTAAAAACTCTCGTCAAGTTTGAAAGTATTTGGAAATCCAGGCGAGTTTAAATACAGATGTTAATAATGAGTGACATCTACTCAGGGTTTTATTCTTCGTCGAAAAAAAAATTCAGCAGTGAACGCCTTTCTCAGATTGCATGCCGTGTCTTTTTAGAAGGAAAAGTGTATCATGCTTTCGTAACAGTTTTTTAAAATGATTTATTTAGCATTGGTTACTATGGCTACTACCGGTGTGACTTTAATCACGATACTGCGAAAGCTTCGTTTATGAGAACGTTTTCTCAAACAGCAGTAGAGTTTTTCATATGCGTTAAATATGATGAACGGTAAAAGTTAAGAATAAACTTAAAAATATCGTAATTAAGATACCAATCTCGAAAGACTCTGTCAGAGAGTACAAGAAAAACAACTAGCCAGTGGTAGAGGACATGAGACAATATCGTATCTTGGCTATTTATCTTGATTTATATTTTTAAAAAAAATTATCTATCTATACATCCATCCATCCATCCATCTATCTATCTAGAGCCCATGTTAATTTTCTTTAGCTTGATTATGATTAGCAAGATTTAAAAAAAAAGAAAAAAAAGAAACCATGACAGATCTAGCTATAATCCAATATTACAGGGGGAAAAAACCCCACAAGTCAGAGACTCTTTATTTCTGCGTGAGTGCTTGCGAGAGAGAGACAGCTGACAGAGGAAAGCGTCTGAAAACTGATCCGCCCATTTAGCCACCCGTTCAGTCGACCATGAAAGCAAACAAACAGCTGAGACTGAACACCACTGTCCTTAAAGCCCCAATCAACAACCACCAAATCTGACACCACACACTAGTGCTAAGCATGTTTGTAGTGAATGCATGATATCTTTGGGGTGGTGGTGGTGGTGATGGTGGGGGGGTTGGGTGCGGGTTTGGGGGAATGCTCTCTTGGTTTCTAACTAATGTTTTAAAGCAGAGGTGTGACCAGTCAAGGTCACAACACCGCACAGTTGCGTCTTCTTTAACACCCCTGCTTCCATTCATCACGCATCCTGAATTTGCAGTGTTAATAAAACTGGAAACCACAAATCTCAGCATTCAGGAGTTGAGTCTGACCCCGCTGTTTTTAATCAGAGCTTTAATCTGTAACTAGACCACAGATCCATCCCAGAGGGATACAATACAAAGCAGCCCTTGTGGGTTAGCAAACTGACCTTCAGAAGATGAATTCAGCTCACGGTAGTTGTTTGTAATTCACTTCCCAGTTTACCGTATCTCTAACCTCAACATTTACAGTATACCTTTAATAACCAGAGAAGAAAGCCAAGACATCTTTTATACCCGTCCATAGTGCTGTCATGTAGTACATTAGTATGATAGAATATTAAAAACTACTGCATGTTTAGCTAGCATGTAGAAGCATTGCATTCCGGACACATAAGGGTCATCACTAAAGTGAGATTAGTTTTCAGAGTGTGCATTAGCTCCTTATTTGCCTCAAAAGTAGATCATGTGAAAGGTGTAGTTAAATCAGTGCTTCTGGTTAATACGATTGCTCGTTCAAATGTATGAAACAGTTCAGGCCCGTGTTTACACTTTGCTTCTGCCTTCGCTGTTAAAATGCCAGACAACGATAAGAAGCATGCGTGACAGGGATTTTAACATTTGTGTTCATTTGTTTGGAGAGCACAAACGTAGGAGGAGTATAAGTAGGATGCTTACAGGGTTGACCCACTGGGAAAAATAACAAAAACACACGCGCTGTCTTATTACGCTATCAAATTTCAACCTCTGTAGAAACATTGATTTAATGAGCCCTCTGAACAGGAAAAAAAAAAAAAACTAGGTTTATGCTAAAAATAGATGTATTGTTCTCAATTACTTTCCTCAATTATTCATCTCCACCTTTTACGTATTCGTTTTAATTAGGGAGGCGCGGTTTATACGCTACAGTAGGTTGCCATGGCAACGTTTGTACAATAGAAGCCTGTGATGGTGGGGCTTTAGATGCGTAATTAGCTAAATAAAATGTAATTGAGTTATAAGCCAGTTATAAAACACAGGCTACAAAACGTCAGTTTATAACCAACTCTGGTGAAGCGTACGCAAGATTTTTGGACAGCGAAGAACACAGGGTAACACGGGTTCATTCTTTTTAGTTCGTACCTGGAAATGTGAATGAAAACACGAATGAAATGATTACGTGTACATGATTGGAGCTCATTTATGTTTGTAGTGAACATTTAAAGGGACACTTTATAGACGCACACGTCCAGGTTAAAACGTTGTCCCTTCGAAGATTATTGATTATTTATCAGTAACAGCTTGTCCCGAAGTGTTTTTTTTCTTCCCCCTCTTATACCACAGCAATTTGCCGATTTTTTAAAATGATAAAATAACGACTCATACCTTTTTGCCTATTTATTACAGTTACTTGTTCTGGAGCGTCTGCAAAACAAGTTCATTCCTGTTATTACTTACACTATAGCGGTCGTAACCAGTCGCACCCTCAGCCGTTTCTCTTCTTTTCCCCTCTTATATAATAATACCAAGAAACATAGCTTGCACACGTTACAAAGAACACACAGGAAAGCGCGACGTCCTCTGTCCTCAAGACTGTTACAGCTTTACCTCCGACACTGGAGACTCCTTCCATCAACGTTAAATAATGGCTCCTTTCACAAAACTTCACAGTATCAACGATGATATGTTTTCTTTGTTAAATGACATATTGTTATTTAAACCTTGCATCCGGAACTACTATCCGAATATTCAAGCATTCTGTGGTATAACAGATAATAACAGGTCTTATACTCCTAGGAATCATGATGAAGTGTGTTTAAGAGATAATTTAATAGGTAATTTAATACAGCATGATTAGATTCAGTGATTACCACAGAGGCTTTGTGTCACACAGGGACATTGTCTACCAATTGTCCACTAGATGATGAACTGCATAGTCTTAATTCAATCCTTTCTCTCATACACTCGAGTTAATGTCAAAATCCGAGATCGTAATTACTCTTCATTCCCAACGGTAACTTTCCAGATGAACAGGATATTCACGCGGGGAAAACACAGAATGTCGGTATATTAGTCTCCAGTGTCACATTTGCTGTGCTGACCGTGACACATTCGCACAAAGCAATGGTAATGAAAAGTCATTCCTATTCACTTGCTTTGCACAAGTGACGAAACCGAAGTGGCGGTCCCCATGTGCGACGTGTGTGCTGCTAATTACTCTTAAGATAACTTGGTGTGTATGTCGAAAGGGCAATAAAAGAAGGTGGGACTGAAGGGGGCAGAGGGTCAGCCACATTAACCCCTGTTTCACCCAGCTGTCACGGGACACAAAGCACGCACGCGTTTTTTTTTTTTGTTGTTGTTTCAACAGAACAAATCCAACTCACAAAGACTGAATACAGACATAGAGCCATAAGAAAAAACTGTTTTGATAAGCAAACTAATGAATATAATGAGTATCTGACTCATCACATCTGCTTATAACACTAACACTGTGGTAAAAGCATAAATTCTGCCCTAAAATAATTTCTTAACGAAACTGTTTAATATGGACTTGTTTAGAAGGATCGTTCTGATCCTTCAGTAGTTACTTAATTTATTAAGCAACTTATTTTAAGAGATTTGCACTTTATATGAGTATGCTTTACTCGGGTACAATTTCACGGGGAAACAAAACCCCTTTTTCTTCCAAACATTTTATTCCTGACATTACAAGTATGTCTTCCAGGTCATGACTCGGTTCTTTTTTTTCTTGTGTTCAGCTACCAGTTAACCCTCACATATATAGTATATGCGTATTTTGGCCCATTTCAAATAGTTACGGTGCTTTTTGAACATCCCATTCCAGATTTAGTCGTCCCTGTACTGTTGTAATAACCTCTGCTCTTCTGGGAAGGCTTTCCACTAGATTTCGGAGTGTACCCACAGCCATGCTCCTAAATCTAGCGGAAAGCCTTCCCAGAATTCAACCACGAGAGAATTAGTGAGGCCAGGCACTGACGTCGGGCAAGAAGCCTGGTGCATGCCGGCTTTCCAAATTATACCAAAGATGTTCAGTGGGGGTGAGGTGTACTGGGGCAGTGAAGGGGAATCGTAATGCTACAGCATACAAAGACATTCTGTACAGTGGTGTGCTACCAACTCTGTGGCGACCATTTTGGGAAGAACCACATATGGGTGTGATGGTCAGGAGTCCACAAACTTTTGGCCATATAGTGTTCTTCAATATCATTTTTCATCACAGACAGATTAATAACCAGTGTTGGGTGAGTTCATCAAAAAAAGTAATTGACTACAGATTACTAATTGTAATCTGATTACATTACTGATTACTGCATGTAAAGAGTAATCAGATTACTAGTTACTTTACTTTCACGTTACTTTCAAAACCTATCAAACCTACAAAAATACACTACAAAGTGAAACTCGTTGTTCTTTCAGTCATTTTTGCTCGCTAGTTTGGTGTCGCTAGCCAAGGGGAGGCACAGCTAAGCTATCTATGACTACGTTTACACGGACAGCAGTAATCTAATTATTGACCTTATTCTGAATAAGACAATATTCTGATTAAGGTGTTTACATGAGTCGCTTTTAGAATATTCCTTTCATGTTCAGGTTTTACATGATATAGAAGATAGAGCGATTAACGGCACACGTCATTACGTCACCGCGCCACGCTATCCGACGTTCCCTCCAGAATTTCACGTATAGACATGGAGTTCGTCTTCGTTATGGGACCGTATACAATTTTGGGTGTTTTTATTTTTAATTTTATGAAAGCTTCAAGTGCAGTTAATTATTTGTCGTGCTGTACGTGCAAATAGACGACTGCTTGAAGCCGTGGGCTGCGTCCCAAACCGCGTACTTACCTACTATATAGTAGCTGAGATACATGTATTTCTCCTACTATATAGTAGGTAAGTACGCGGTTTGGGACGCAGCCGTGCTCTCTTGTTTGCCGTCAAACGGTTGAGCGCTGCCGTGTGTGTACGTGTCCTGTCGCAAAATGCGGTGAAAACTCCCACACGACGTTAATAGTGTGATTAAGGTGTGTACGTGTCTGTAACACACGTCGATAACGCGACTAAAACAGGAATACTCCACACGTCTTAATTCCATTTGTGTTTACTTCGAGTATGACTTTAATCAGATCAAGGTAATAAAAAATTGTTGTTTACATGCTAGTTTCTTAATCAGAGTATCGTCTTGATCGGGTTAATATCGGATTATTGTTGTCCATGTAATATCCATATCGTGTTTACGTAAACTGGAACTCATATAGACATTTACACACCTTGTTTTCCTGCTCAGCATCAGAGGATGTTACTGTTTCACTTTCAAGCCATTTACTGGTTTTAAAAAAAATCGGCGTATATCCGTTTTTCCTCACAATGGCAGAATTGAGAGCTGTCACCCAATAAGACATGCGTGTTTCCACGTATTTTCCTGTTCAACTGAAGATGTAATATTACACGCGGTCTTCTTTTACAGACGTTCAGTTACGTAGTGACAAACCGCTCCAAGTGGAGAATTATTCGTGGCTAAAGAAAAAATCTTCGGGCCAAAACGTGATTCATTTTAAAAATGCATTTGAACTTAGTATTGTTTTCTTAACAATTCATTTGTAACGCAAGTGACGTCATTTTATTGCCATCAGTAACGGTAATCAAATTACATGCAGAAAATTTAAAATGTAATGCGTTACATTACTGCGTTATCAGAAACAGTCATTAGGTTCGAGTCTGTAACGCGTTACACCCGACTCTGTTGATAACACACACAAACCTGGTGCTGAATGGACAGATTTCAGATTCCTGTAGGGGTTGAATAACAAAATTCATGATTGGTCAACACATCTCATGTGAAAGCTGTAGGTCTGCTGTTTATATTACAGCTAAATTCCACCTTGAAAATCGAAATGAGATAAGATGCAGTTTAAAGACTCCACACCAAGTAATTCCCAAATTATTAAACCATATATGACATGATTTTTCATGGCACTGATGTTATTACAGCCTATTAAAGGGTGCGTCAATTTCATTTCTGTGTAATTGTGTTAAATTTGACTTTTATCAGATTTATTCTGTAAATTTCTACCTTGTATGCACAAGGACTGTCTTACATCCTCTACGTTAAACGTACGTGGTTGGATTTTATTCAGTTGCAAATGAATAAAGTCATGAGAAAAGATACAAACACTAAACCCAGTCCTACACCTAACTTGAATCGTTTATAACTTTCAATAGGAATTGAGCTGAAAACATTTCGGTTAAAATCATTTACTTGAGTGCGGATATTTTCTATGCGTTTTTCACCTCTGGAACAATTTAGTTTTTCTTTTTTTGCTTTTTTATACTTTAAAATCGGTATATAACTACACGGGTAGCTTGATATTTAGCTCATGATTGGAGGAAATCTTTTTTCCACTGGAAACATAGCTCCATTGGTATATTAGTATTATTATCCAGGGCAGCACCATAAGACTCACTTGTACTTGTATTTCTACCTTTAATACATTTAAGGTTCACCTTTCTTACTCTAGGTATGTATTTTATGTGTGTGTGTGTGTATATATATATATATATATATATACACACACACACACGGTATATGGTGTAAGGCACTCACTGGAGCCTTCATTAAGGCCATAAATAGAACTGCAGGCTATTTGTCATCTGTCTATGTGTAAGTAAATGCCCTCAGGTTCATGTTGTGTGTGTTATTATCACTGGCATGAGTGTATGTGTAGGAGCAGCAGGAGTGGGCTGGATGACAGGAGGCAGATGGCCATCTCTCCAGGGAAATCAGGGGGTAAATCTCTCCATTTAAAACCTACAGACTGCGCCAAGGCCGGACAGAGCAACAGTACCACAGACCTAGCAGAGGTTACTGAGAGGAAGGAGAGGGGGGGAAAAAAAGAGATAGTAGGGACAATACCTAGCCTTAAAAGCCTCCAATCTGAATGGAGTCTCTGCTGGAGATTATTAAGTCCTTTCACAACGAGCACGGAGCATGTGCCTTTTAGAAACACGCTTCACATGTACCGTGATCACATGAGCCACCTGTGAGTAGTGTTACTTCTATACTGTAATCCTCTGACTTGGAAGCAGTAGGGAAAGTGTCATTGTTTCTCTCAGTCCCACATTTTTGGGAAACCATGACTCAGTATCTAAACAGCTTGTATCTACAAAGTGTTTTACTGCCTTGAAAGCTTTAAGCTTGAGAGCTAATTCAAATATAATCCTGACATAAGTCTAATTAATAATATTCTTAAAGAAAACCGAAATCACATGATTTTCGGCATTTGTTTTTCGGGCCAGAGTGTCATAATTTATGGCCAATAAGTCAAAATGGGCTGGAAAATGTTTTGAATTAATTGCAATACTAAGCAATGTAATACATTATCGTGCACCTCGAACCCTTTTTGTCACATTGTTTTACTGATCCATCCATCCATCCATTTTCTATACCACTTATCCTTCAGGGTCACGGGGAACCTGGAGCCTATCCCAGGGAGCATGGGGCACAAGGCAGGGTACACACTTGACAGGGTGCTAATCCATCGCCAATCAGACTACCATGCATGTCTTTGGACTGGGGAGGAAACCGGAGTACCCGGAGGAAACCCCCGCAGCACGGGGAGAACATGCAAACTCCGCACACACAGGGCAGCAGTGGGAATCGAACCCCCGACCCTGGTGGTGTGAGACAAACGTGCTATAATATCCATAATAAATCTGAGTAGCATCAATCGTCCTTAATTATTGGAAGCTGATCCAGCATTCATTTGTCTTACTTAGTCAACTGTATACATTAGAATGTCCAAAAAAAGATTACTTTACAAATATTACAAATTACGAATTTTAGTCAATAGAGTCAGCATACTGCTAACCCTAACCCCAACTGACCCACACGGTCGTTCCACAAACCAGTTATGGTGGAGATTATGGCAGCCAATTAGTTGAAGCCAATTATCAAAGTAGTTTTACTGTCCACACAGCACTATATCTCCACCATTGTGAGCTAAAAGCTAGATCTCATCTCCTTTAATCCATATGAAGCCTCTTTAACATGCTCTTTAACACTAATAGCTTGACGCTAATGTGACGAGAGAAATGGCTCATCATGTGTTTTTTTTTCTAATCCCAAATGAGGAAGCAGACCGTTCTATAAAACCTCTGCAATTAACACATTTCATGTCTGAGCCTGAATCTCAGCAGGTGGGCACACATCTACTTTACTAAGGTTTGGTTTAACCGTCACTTGGTCATACTGGGGAATTCAGAGTTAAATTATTATTAATATTACGAGATGCGGAAGTTAGGCTAGTCACTACATGGCTACATATTGATGAATACATTTTACTTGTATTGACTTACAGTCGCACCAGTAAACATTAGGCTTCTTAAAACCATTCGAATGGACCTCGTGGGTTCATACATTAAAGTTGAGAAGCTTGTGACAGCACTGTTGCAAGGCAATTGAAATATATGGACACCAACTATAAACTAACTAGCTATAGACTAAGATTAACGACGTAGCTAGCGATGTAGAAGCGATAAGGTCTTTCATGTGAACAGTGTGAAGGAAGAATGAAAATAGAAATGAGACAAAACTGTCAGGAAAATGAACATTTTCTGGAGAAGTGTGGGTTAATTGCTAAAAAAAGAGATTTCCTACCAACATAATTACGCCATAATTACACTTAGCATTGAGCGTTAACTCTTGGCCAGATATAGAGAACACTGTGTCAAAACGCCTGAACTCTGAGTTATCCTAATTTGGAATTTGATTGGCAAATGATCATGATGAATCATTTCATTAAATGTGTTTAGAATCACTAAACGAAAAATAAAGCTTGGAATGAAGTAACTGATATTATTGGTGCCTCTACTGACAGTTATGACTAAATTGTAACGAGTTAGCTAACTACAATATATGCAATGTAATATAAGTGTCGTTAGCTAGATTACACCATATTATCCTACCTCCTGAGTACATGTTTTATATTTTTATATATAAAAATATATAAAATATACCGTCCCTCTCTGAACTGTGGTCTCCCAGTCAAACGTCAGTAATCAAGCATTGTGTTGCGAGACAATAAATAGTTGGGCGATTCCAACCAATAATATCTGATTTATTATGACAAACTCACAAACGATTTGGAAAGGAATATATTGCTTCTGCATGTATTTCAGTTGATCATGGTATAAATATGGGCGGGGTGGGGGTGGGGGTGGGGGGGAGCTTGTAATTGCTAACGAACATAAACTAACTGCTACCCAGTTCCCCCTAACGGAAACTACGCCCCTGGACTACAGTAGTGTTAACGACATCATCATCATCATCATCATCATCAGCGGACATGGCAAATGACACTTTTCAGGAAATAAAAGCAAGAAGGGACGCCGATTTTAACGGGAACGTAAACGTCAGCGCGAGCTAGCCGACGTGCTGTAAACGGAGTGCGGCTTCTTCGGGAACTGTTTCCGCTAGCGGAGCAAAAATAAACCAAACACGTGGTCGTATTGTATCCGGAATGTCCCTTACGTGATATTAATTTCCTTTTATACTGTACTGAACTGTTGTGTAAATGCAGTCGTATGGTTATACCGAACATTGGCACGGCTCTGATTACCTACAGCCAAATCACAACCGTGCCGATATTCAGTATAACCGCACTCTTCCTTGTGCGATACTGCTAAAATGGATCTACCATCATTTCTGGACAGTCCCCGCAAGTGACACAACCGACACGTCGCCTGTTTGTGTGAATGTCGGGACAGACTGTAGCGTACATTCGGTGTCCAAAAAGTGTCGGAGGTGTAATTCGACAGACAGCCTAGGTGTCTGACAAACGGTATGACTTCTAATGAACCAGCAGGTGTTCAGTCAAGGTGAGATGAACACTGCACGCATGGATTCCCCTCTGCAGGTGTTCGTTAAACACTGTAAATGTTGTTCTCATGGCACTGTCAGTGCTATGCGAATGTTAACTGCCCACACTTACAACTAGAACACGTTCTGAATACGTTGCCAAGGCAACAGAGGAACGGTAGTAGGCGTGACCAGAGCTCACGGTGAACTTAGCCAGAGCTCTCTATCTATGGAGGATGGGCGTGGCTAAGTGTGCAGGAGTGGGCGGAGCTAAGGCGGTTGTGGTTTCTCCCTGTGTTTGAGGCGCTTCTGCTGCTGTATGCGTTAATGGGGGCAGCCGGAAAAGGGGTGGAGAGAATGTACTGCATTTTATTTTTTCGTTTATTTCGCAAGTGTCATCGCTGTAAAAACATCTGATAGCTCATGTATCGGTTGTAATTCACCCCTGATCGCTTTTAAAAGGCTTTTTTATTTTATTTTATTACACCGTTGATGTGATTTGGTGCTCCTGAAGATGGCCGGTTGCATTACGAGGGCTTTTCTCACCGTGTACCGAGTAACCATTTCATTGCGCGCGATCTCACCTCTTTTGCGCTAATTAGTCATTTATTATTATTATTATTATTATTATTATTATTATTCCCCGTCGTTTAAGCGTGTGTGGGGAGGACAGGTCTCCCCCCGTGCTGTATTTTAATGACCGGTTTCGTGCTTTGCTGTGCGATGTACATGGAGAAAACCAATGTGCTCCGGGGTAAGAGCCTTTTCACCCTTTTTAAAAATTGTAATTAATTAATTAATTAATTTTTAGATATGTGCATTTTCATTGCTTGATGATTGGAATTAAAAGATGTTCATGCCCATCATCTTCACGTGCATCTGCACCACGCGCTCTGCATCATGATCATATTCATCTCATATTTCGTCTGAAGCAGCTACAAGGATACAAATGCATCCGAGCAAATATGCAAAAAAAAAAAAAAGGAAAAAAAAAGTGAATATTCCTTGCAACAGCTGCAGTTGTGTCAGTAAATACCTTCTAATCTCATTAATCTGCACGTCGCACGTCATAAATCTGTTTAATGTCTCGCGCAGCATCGGTTTTGGACTTTGATTGACAGCTTTTTTTTATTTGTATTTTTTTTTTTTTTTTTTTTACTTATGTAGAGTGGTCTTTCTGGTGTACAGGGAGGAAGGATGCAGTCAGGGATGCAGTAGATGCTATGCTGGCATCTAGGTTGCATGCAATGTGTGTGTGCGTGTGTGTGTGCGCGCGCTAGTGTGTGATTCTCAAGGATGCACTACTGCCATGGCCAACCCTGGTGTCTGTATGCGTTTAAAGGTTAGGCCATGATGCAGGAACCCGAGCCACACGAGTCTTGTGTGTGTGGTAGTTCCAGCTGCAGAAATGTCTACAGATGCATGCGCATGCTGCAGTATCCTGCAGCTGCAGTGTTTCTCATGTCCTGTGCCATAGGAATCTATAAATGCCCTGCTATGAAGGGATGCAAACACTATGCCCACGCTCCCTCTGTCGTGCCATGTTGTGGTGGGCGTTACTGGTGTTTCTGTTTCCTGCTCAGCTATTCATTTCTCCCTTTTCAAAAGCATCACCATGGATATCAGTGTAGCTGGCCTACTTTAAAAACAAAACCAAAAAAAAAAAACCCCACAAAAAACAGCTATCTATGGAATGCATGGTTTTCACGGTCTTTCCCTGTAGGATGTAGATGATGCACAGTCTTTCCCTGTAGTCATGGTCGCATGAATGTAATTTTGATTGGCCGGCGTGTCGTATCGGTTACAGTGGATGACAGATGCATGACGAGCCATTGACAGAGTTGGAGGCCCAAATGTCACAGAAGGTTTATCTGATCTTTGAGATATATCAGTGTTTGTGCTTCATTCTACCTAAACTCAGTCTCCTTTCTGAGTGTGATCAGTTGCATGGTTTCTGTTTTGGTATTTGATTATCCGTTATCCATTTATTTATTTATTTTCAAATTAATTTGTCGTGCACTAAATAATTCGTGCAGTCCGAGCATAGAGGTGGTGATGTTAAGCGTGAAGGTGCATAATCCTGAGACGTGAACCGACAACATTCCAGACACTAGTGCAGACATAAATCGATGATTTATATCTGACACTGACTTCTAAAAGCGTCTGTGATCATATCAGGGAGAAAAAAACAAAACCCTAGCTCATCTGTTGACATCATGGCTTTAAATCGAGTGGGTGTCTGTGCACCGGCTGTGTGTTGACTGTCCCGTCGGTTCAGTCTGGATAAAAATAGTCCACAGCCTGCAATTTGCAACAAGTCATTCAGTCGCTGTAGACAAGATAATATCGGACATTCCGTTTGTTTTTCCACGGCGTGACTGCTGCGTGAAAGCCACACAGCTCCGTCGTTGTTGTTGGGTTTTTTTTTTCTTTTAAACATAAAATAAAATCCAGCCGTAGCTACCATATCATGCCAAACACTAATGATTGCCTGAGAAGTTTACAAAATGCACGAACACTACACACTACAGCTACATCTCGCAGCTATCACATACAGATGTTTTCATACAAAGGTTTTCATACAAAGTCCGTCCCTTAAATTGGGTTATACAGGATTCATGAAATATTCATGTTAAAGTCAGATAAGATGGATGACATTTTAAAATGGACCATTGATCCACAAGCACCTGCCAGAGCAGCAGGTCAGTTTTGTTGAACGAGTCCGGGTCTATAGATCTGCACAGATAGAGTCAATCAGACATCTGTTCTGCAGGGCACAAGCTCACAGAACAAACAGCTAAACCGAAAGCAGAAAGACAGAGGTCTGACGGAATCTGAGGTTTTTCTGTGCTGTGTTTGTGTGTGTTTGACTGTTCTGTTCGGCTTAAAGCGACACTTGGGTCAAAAAAAAAAAAAACAGTCACCAGCGATTAATCTGTTGTGGCATGCCTACTCGCCTTTGCAGCAGTAATACAGTGGGCCCTAGATCGAGATTTACCAGTTTGAACACTGGGAAACCCCTTCTGATGAGAGGTTAAAGTATATTTTTGAAGGATTATGGCAGCTTTGGTGCATCATTCCACCAAACTCCTCCCACACAAGGGGGTATAGACTAATGATTGGTTGCTGAGGTTGAGGATTCCCAGTAATTGTTATATCATTAGACATAAATCTTGAAATGATATAAAATATCCAAAGATACCCAAAATAATTCATATTTCTGCATGCTGTAAATCTATCTATCTATATATCTATATGTATATATATTACACTACACACATATATTGTCATATAATTAAATGCATTTTAATCAGTAGGGTTTTTTCTAGTTGCAGATTTTTTAAAAATTGACCAAGTACTGTGCCGTCTGTAAGATAAAGCATCTCTTAGAAAGAATGCCAAAAACATGTTTGTTAAAACTGTGGCCTACTTGACACTCGTCTGCTTACTCAGCCATTCATCTGTCTCCATTGTGGAGCCGTCTGAAGCCCAGAATCCTGTCTGCTCCACTGTTCCTCACTGCAGAGGAATCTGTGACTCTCCTAAAACGCTCGCTTTCCTTACACTGCAGGTTCCTGGTGTGTTCTGTTTGCCCATGCTTTAAAAGGAGTGTGTGTGTGTGTGTGTGTGTGTGTGGGTGGGAATGTGGGTGGGCGGTTTGTGATTTTTGCTCTCTTGATTCATGCACAGCTTCTGACAGTTTGACCTTGAGCTCATTCATGCAGCTCTCAGATGTTTTGCCATAGCGCCGAGCCTCTGCATTCACTCACAGTAGATTTCAAATACACTTATATCAAACCAGTTTGTTTATCAAATCCATGGATTTTGTCAAGTAAGTAGGAAAAACGGCCGTGGACGTTTCCATATACAGATATAGACATGTAATCATCTTAATGTTTAACTAAAGGGATATTTACAGATTACTCATTTGAGATATACCAGCTGAGAGAGTGTTTTCCGCCTCAGGCCCGGGTGTTAATTAGGGCTGTGTGATGTAATATGACGATAAATTGTCGTCGATAAGGGCTACGTGATCAATTATGTCTTAACACTTTGTTTGTCGTTATTTTTTAGAACAGGTCCACCAATTAGAAACAGCTGATTAGATGTCAAAATTGTTGTAGTAGGTCTTTAAAAGGTAAAATGTCATTTATTATCCTTTACTGGTAAATAATAAAGTGCCGGCAGTTTGTTAGCAGAACGAAATATCACGGTACACATGGTGAATTGTTCAAATGCCTTCAAGCACAATATTTTGCCTCATATTTCCATCTAAACATGTGGTCATGTGCTCATGATATTATTAAACATTATAAAGTTGGATTAACAGGACCTGAAATGAAACAGCGAGACTACAGCAAGCTAGTTTCGTGTTAGTGTTCGATAGATGACTTCTGATGATCATTTATTCTGACAGAAACCTAAAAGTATTTTCAAACTGTGTTCATGTGTACATGCTGCTTATTCACAAACAAGAGTCAGTAAAAAACCTTAACGCTATCATAGCCTATTGAGTAGCTAGCTAACAGCTGGCTAACAGCTAGCTGATTAATGATTGTACTAGCTTGAAACAAGGTACAGGGACACTAAACTGATATAGATAAGGCTATTTGTTGCAGATAACATACAGTATAGCCTAGCTCAAAATACAAACACTCACTGTTAGTCGACTAGCCACCCAGCGTCAGCTAGCTAGCTAGATTGACAGTTATTTCAGTAGCTAATTACAGAGGATATTGTCCCTTTTTTCATTTTAATAGAAATAATCTCACACTCTTTTTATACATTGGGACTCTGAGGATGTTTCTGGGTTTAGTGATCTTCTTGCTGTACAACGAGGAAGTCCTACTGAAACCGGTTTCTCGAACACTTTCAAAAATGGCTGCTCTAGTCAGAATGCTAATTAGACATTTTAGCATTTCGCACTTAAGAATGGATCTCGGAAGGTTCAATAGGAGCGTACTTTAGTTCTGTATCCCTCTTTACTGTATCTTCTATCGGACTGAAAGACCGGCATGGGAAGTGGAGCATGAAAACCTCAGTCAGTCAGAAGGAAGCATCACTGCATATCCAGGTCGTTATTCATGTTAGCATTGTGTTAGCGTCAGGCCCCTGCCGGGAGATTGGTCTTACAAATGTACTTCACGCTCCTGTAAGTGTGTATAAACAAGACAAGTGCTCACATGTCATTCTAACGTCATTATAATTTCCGAATCTTTTATCTTTTTGTATCGTATTATGTAGCACATTCTCAATCTCCTTATTTATTTCTAGTGCTGCGCATGTCATTTTTTATTTTTTAATCATTTGTCACGATTCGCTTCTCAGTGTAAAGGCAAAAACAGCTACACTTTTTCAACAAGTATAGCTCCGTGCTGAAGAGAAAGCTGCCTAAGCTATCTAGACAGCTAATGCTAGCAATATGCCGCCTGCCATGGCGTGTTATGTTAGCTAGCTACGTTTATCCATCGAAAAAGTCTTCCGTTGTTAAAATTGTTTCCATTGTTTAAAAAAAATAACTCTAAAAAAAAATGTTACATATAGAGTTAACATTTATAAAGGGTTGTTAAAGACATTTGTAAAAGTTAGTTATGAAGCGACGGTAACAACAATATAAGCGATTATACACTGTATAATCTTATGAACTGTAGATACAAGGTCAGTTTTAGAAATCTTAGTTTTGCAAATCATGACATGTTCAATGCTAACCCTAGTTCGTCGTTTTACCATTTGCATGTTGACAGTTACCCTACGTTCACACGAACATGTGACAAAGCAACAGGCAACATACATGCATGATACGGAGTAAATTAGGTTGGATGTGGTAAAGCAGCAAATCCAAACGTTTGGCTTGAATGAATACTCGGATGTTATGGCACGCGTGGTCCGACTTTTCTACAGTTCCCCACCTGAAGTTAGTTCCCATTTCAGTAGTTTCCACACAGCCAGAAGAGACAAACTACAAGCGATGACTTACTACTTGCTAGTTAAAGTAAGTTACATTAAGAGCAAGGGGGATGTAAACTTTTGAACAGGATGATCAGTGTAAATTGTCGACTTTTCTGTATTATTAATTTTTTTATTCAAATTTTTCGAGATACTGGATTTTTGATTTCCGTGAGCTGTAAGCCGTAATCGTCAAGATTTAAAAAAACCCCAAAATGCTTGAAATATTTTCACTTTATGGACTCGCCATGGACTGCAATTCCCAGAACACTCACACGCACAGAACACTCACACTCATTCTAATCATGCACACCTGCATCCAATTCACAGCACTCACAACCACGCTATAAAAGAGACTTTTTGAACACTATGACTTCGCGAAGTATTACACTCGGTTGCCTAGTCTCTGTCGTATTTCCAAGCCTTATATCGTGTTTGCTTTACTGACCTTTGACCTTGTTTTCTCTGTTGACCTCGATCCTCTACTCTGCCTAGTTTTGCCTATTTGCCTGATCGTTTGTCCCTAGCCTGCCTTGTACTTTGATTTCTGCCTCATCCTGTGGACTTTGTTTGATTATACTGCCTTTCCTGCACTTGCTTCCGCCTCAGCCTCCATTACATGACAGTAACCAGTGGTTCATAAATTCCGATTCAAATGTAATACGATGACTATACTCACAGATACTAGGTTATAGATTTATGAATCTGGTCATGAATTTGTCCTTCATTACTTCACACTTTTAATGCAACATGTATTTGTGGTTCCATTGGCATGAAGATGCCGGCCTATTAGAGGGCTACTAAAATACACAGCTTTATAGAAGACAGATTAGAAGACTGTAATTTGTGCTTTCTGAAAAAGAGCAGACAGACACTGTGGAATGAAAGAGAGAGAATTTATCCATCTGTTTAGATGTTTGAATGACGTAGGCTGGTCTAGAGACTGCAAAGGGGGGAAAAAAATGGCAAGAACAAATGGAAAATATCTTTCCTCTGTCTGCTTTTTGATGACTATGGAACAATATGTCTTATGTGTCGCATAAATTTTCTCTACAGGTTTATGTTTTATGACTTCGATTTGTAACTCTCGCTTTGTGCTTGTATATTTGAAGGTGTATAGGATTACGACGAGGCGTTTGTAGTAGTGCGTGACCTTCCGTATCGCGTTTCAAAAGCGATAGTGAAGACACTTGACGACTGTGTAACACGTGCTTGTATGTGTTCCGTGCAAAATGCTGTGCATTCTGGGTGCAAATATTTTACATTTCTCTCCTAAAATGGGCTTGTAGGTCAAAAAATTGCCGATTGGGTTCAGTCTAAACATCCGGCGCACTGGAGTATTTCAGAGAAGGTTTGAGAACTAAAACAAGGGATGAAATAAAGCAAACCCAGAAGACACTGAGCGGTCGAGTCTGCGGCCGGGATAGCTTTGTTTTCGCCCTCCTCTCCTGTTTTTTTCTCTTCCCCTTTAAGGCATTTTAACAGAGCATGTGGAAGTCATTTCAGCCCCCTGCCTACAGAAGTGGGTACGAGTGTCGTCATATGGAACCAATTACCTCCGGGTAATGGTACACATGCCAGAATTTCTTTCTCCTTTTTAGAAAAAAAAAAAATTTGTAACGTCACACGGGTAGTCTGCACACCATCCGACCTGTCTGTGGCACTTTTGAAAAAATTCCATGCCAGATTTTGTTTTTAATCATACTTTTTTTTTTTTTTCCAGAGAAGAATTTTTATGGCCCTGTTTACCCATGAGGCTGGCACAGCTCACTCGTTCAGCATTTCCTTGTTCTCGACGTCGTTATGCGACGGGAGCCATGAATTGTTGGGATTGATTTGAGCCTCTAAACAGGCAAATAATAACACAGCATGGCTACGCTGTAGGCCGACACTCTAACACACTGACCTACATAATCCACTCCAGACGCACGCAAGCAGCGTTCAAACCGTTCACGTTTTCAGAGAAATCTCCTAAAGCCACAGTTAAGAGCTCAATTACATGGAAATCGACCTGCCTGCTAAATTTAGCTGTGCATTCATAAAATAGGCCTACTGTAAATAAACAAACTCTTAGATTAATAGTGTTGTATATGATATATGAAATGTGAAATATTTCTTAATAATGATTATTTTAATTTCTGGGACATGTAGGTTGAAAATCATTTGGGCTCTTGATTTTTACCTTTTTTTTTTTCCTTTACTACATTTGTGTGCGACACTGTGCTGCATGGATCACATATCATCGAGTGAATATCATCAAGCAAAAGCTGAATTGTTTTATGCAAATTATTGATCGTATAATGTTAAAAAAAAACCATTAAAATAGCTGCAAGCAGTGATTACGGGGTCCAAGCACTCTCCTCTTGTGAGTGAGTGTGGAAGTGCGCAAGTTATGACTTAATCGTTTGTGTTTGGCTCCGTCATGAAATCGTAATTTGCGTAATGGATGTTTTCATTTTGCGAAGGAGAAGTTTATTAGTCAAATGGTTTCACGTTTATCAGAGCAAGACTAGCCACTACGGAACAGAAATTGCAGTTCAGTCGTCTTTTACATCGTTTTAGATGTCAGTTATCAGAGCGTGAGTTGAAACTGGATCAAAAGCTACTGGTAGTGTTTAATCCGGCCCTAAAGCTCTCACCGCGTAATGACGCTGTCATCGCATCCCCTCGGTTATTCCACCGCATGGCTTGAATGTGAAAATCTCTCAGCTGTCAGGAAACCGTTCTGTAAGACTGTAATCCAAGCCGCGTACTAAACGCATTCATCAAAGTGAGTTTATTTGGATTTGCATTTAAAGAGTGGGATTTCTTTCATCTCAAGCTGCTCTTCTGTGTATCACCTCGAGTCAAGTAGCGGCCAATGAGAAGTGCTTCTTATAATCTGAGCCGCTCTGTTTACACTGAAGCCTGAAAGAAGTGTAGTGTTTATGACTACAGCAGAGAGAGAGAGAGAGAGAGTGGGAGAGTACATTTTGAGAGAAATGAGTGAAGCGTCCGATCAGAATAATTAGGAGATATTACAGGACCGGTCAAATGCAAACTAATTCCTCCATGACGTGCTCTAATGCCTTATATACACACCCAGAAAAAAAGGTTTAATATAGCGTCTTAAAACAGAGGTGCTGACACGTATGGCTAAGACAGAGCATTTACTATTTTCGACTCCTTGATGTGGTCCAATAGACACCTGAAACGTACAGTTTTCTGCTTTCTTAGAAAAATTTTTTAGGTGAACTTTGACCTGTGTGTTTGTAAACCTCAATCTTGCGTGCCAGTAGAAAACAAGAAAGCCTGTGGTCTATTTGGTCAGTGAAAAAAATCAGTCATTTTAAAACAGTGGTCACACTGGATGCTGTTTGCTTCTCTGTTTTCTTACTGTTGCTTACTAATTTTAATACTTACTAATTCACTAAAAGGTTATTTATTTGTTGTGTCTTTTTTGGGGAACCCATGCAGAACCCTACAACAGAGGGTTTCTCTTTTAGAGAGGGCTCATAGGGGTTTATCCAAAGAACCCAGTGTTTACTACTGAGAGTGTTTACTACTGAATAACGAATGTGTTGACACACTCTTTCGGTTTTATATTGAAGTGTTGAGAAATTAACGATATTTAAACACCGTATGCAAAAGACTGATCTCTCGCTCTCTCTTTCTAATTGTCTCTCTCAGGCCCGTCCGCGTCCAGTCCTCGGCTCCTGACTAAGAGTCTGTCTCTGGAGCCGGGCCCGTGTCCAGGAGCCCATGAGGCCCCTCAGCGTCTCTGTTCGGACCCCGGGCCTCTGGGACTGCAGCACTGCAACGGCACAAGCGAGAACGAACCTCAAAACGCCCCACCTTTGCCCCCTAAAACACGGCCGCCATTACCCGGTCCCAAACCGCTAGGTGGGTCTGCCAGTCCTCTTTTTGTTCAGACGACATGTATGTAATATTTTTTTTAATGTTTACAATGTTTACTGGATTTTATTTAAGGAATAAATCACTTAGGGGTGTGCTGTTGTACTGTATTATACAACAGCATGTCTTAAAGCACATTATTCCCCTTATACCGCAGCAATTTGGCAACTCTAATGATTTTAATTATATAAATAAACAATACAGTCTATATTTGATATGTTTATAGTTATGTTTAATGTTGTGTAAGGTCTGTGAAACAAGTAGAGCATTATTAAAAACCTGTAATAGTAATATCAGATAATGTAATCTGGCCCAGCAATACTGCATGGCCCTGTCTGCCCCTCTAGTCACGTGACCTGGTCAGACTTACAATAGCGATTGCTTTATTGATTTTGTCTCGCTCAGTGCCCCCGAAACCAGCACATCTCCAACAACAGGGCGGTCGCCGACCCCGGCCCCCGGACAAACCCCTGCCCCCGCCTCCATCCCGCCCACTCCCAGCAGACCCTCGCCAATCACGGACAGGCCTGCCGCGGGCCGAGGGAAGCTCCTCCCCAACGTGTGTCCTGTCACTCATCGAGAGATTTGAGCGGTGAGAAAGAAGCACATCCTTACAGCATTCTTTTTACATTACTGTAGTCGCTGTTTGTCCTCCCAGAATGTAATGATCACATTCATGTCAGGAAGCATGAGGTGAAACATTTCCAGTCTTACTTTATTATAACTTGTTATTGTTTTGTGTGTTTTCAGGGAGCAAATCATCATGGTGCCCGATATCACAGGGGGAGTGATGTGTATGCCGAGGGTACCTGATCCACAGCCTGCTACGGACGCTATTTTACCCTGCGCTTCCCTCAACGAGCCCACAGAGCCTCCTTCTGTCAAGAAGGAGCTGGAGAAAGGATCAGAGGAAGAGGAGGAAAAAGAGGAGGACGTCAAAGAGGAAGGGGAAGTGCAGGAGGACTTAGAGGAGGACGATAACGAGCTGGGAGCCTCCTGCTCCGAAAAGCGACTCTCCACAGAGTCCGGCTACGGCGCCTCCGACAAACTCCTGGACGCGATGGAGATAAGAGACCTCGGCCACTCGGAAATCCCTCCTGACCGCCTGTCCCTTCCTCCGCAGCAAACGGACACTAAACTAGCCAATCGGGACAGTGGCATTGACAGCATCAGCTCTCCGTCTCACAGTGAGGAGCTGTGCTTCGCCGGAGATGACCGAGAGGTGTGCATGTCTCTTCCTCGCCTGTCCTCCTCTTCCTCGTGCGGTTGTGTGGAAGGACCAGCAGGAGAAGGCGTTGTCGCTGCCGTGGAGGAAGGTGCAAGGGACTCGGAGGGAGACAGCGATTTGGAAGAAGGGAGCGGGGATGAGAGCGAGAACGCCATGGCCATACAGCCTCAGCCCAAAGCAGAGAGACAAGACTCTGTTGAGGCAGGTTTGGTTATAAAACTGTTGTTAGAAACAAGAGCATTTACAATAGATTTTTATTTATTTATTTAAACATTCTGGGAATTTGAATGAATTTTGGATATCGGAATGAATCATATTACATTTATATAGAATTTTGTGGAATATGATAAAATCAGAAATGGGCGAATTTTCTTACGTTGTTATATAACATTGCAATACTATAATGCTGGCATATTTATAAATTCTTCACTCAGCTGCTATCAGTTGTGGCCAGAACTTAAAGTGCACCTATTATGGTTTTTCAGATATTACCTTTCATGTCGTGTGTTATAGAGCTGTTTGTGAATGTACAACCGTCTGCAAAGTTTCAAAAATCAAAGCGCACGACAAACCGAGTTATCGACTCCCAAAAGAGGAATCGATTCTGAACAGCTGAATCGAGTCGTTAGTGATTCCAGACTTTACTTCCTGTACTAACATACTTTGGTTTGTAATAAAAAGCCCCGCCTCTGGTCTTCATCGACTGCTCGCTGACAGACGGAGCTGAAACTCGTTACGGTAGTGGGCGTTTCCTTTTTGAAACACGCTGACAGTAATAGACCAATCACAACAGACTGGGACATCTGACCAATCAGAGCAGAGTATGCTCTCTGAAAGGAGGAGTTCAGAACGAATCCTTTAGAACGGATCATTGAACGAGTCGTTTGTGACACTGAGTAATGCTGCAATTTAAATTATGAGCACATTAAAGTGTTTTTGATCTCGGATGCATGTAAATCTATTGTATGAGACCTTTAAAACATAATCAGGCACGTTTCAAAACCATAACAGGTGCGCTTTAATTATTGTGAAGAAAAAAAAGTGAATAAGTGTGCCTTTTTGAAATCTCTGTTATTACAGTGATAGTCTAGGAAGCCTTCTATTATGCAATGTTTAATCTGTTTGAACGGATCCCTTTGGTATTCCCCATCGGGGTGTTTTTTTTTTAGTTTTTTTTTTTAGCCAGAACACTCAAACACGCTTGACTACAAACCAAAACAAACGCCCCGAGAGCATCTAAGCGAAGTGTTCTGAGCATTTGGGTGTAGTTTAACTGGAGTGAGAAAGCGATTCGATCCTGAATCAACCCAACTGCAGGAAGTGAACCAAACATGGGGTTTGTTTTGGGTTGTAGAAATGTTCTGGAGATTTGGACCAACAAACAAAAATGGCAAATAAATGACGGCTGCGAAATATGAAATGTTTTAAAACTACTTAATTGTATCCTTAGCGAACCATTTGCCTAGCGCCAGCTTCGTGTTCTTCGTGCTCAGTTGATTTTTTTTGTGATTCTACACACTTGGAACAGGTTTGTTGACCTTTTCCCGTTGCTGTATTTGTGAACCGAATCAGAGTGTTCTCCGAGTACGTTCTTAGCTCTACACGCCTACATGCTTTTGGAAGTGCCTTTAGAACCAACTTTGTTCCAAGAAAGCATCAACAATCCTACCTCATATCTCTGACACCAAGCCAAAATATTATTTTCTTGACTTGAATTAAAGCCTTAAAATTCCACATCTGGTGAATGTACACCATCTAGGTTACGCCTGCCCCCCAACCAGATAATAACAAATGATTACAGGCTCAAGGAATCATAGTGCCAAGGATTTAACTAATGTAAATGATCCTCGAAATCAGAAGCCGCCATCCGGTTATATCTGCTACTAAAAAAATCAACGTGAAACCTAATCATCCTTCATTATGAAAATGTCACCGAGAGTTTCTGATTTGATTGGATCTCCTCAGCAGGACTCCTCTTGATCATGTACTCATTTTAAGCCCACCCTTTATTACAGTTACACTGCTCTTCACCGCATTACCACCTGCACTAATGGTCACAGGAATACCAAGAATATTTCTGCCATACCCTCACGTCAACACTGTGATTTTATGCTCTCTATTTGCGCCTGCATTATGACCCTGAAAATATGGGCCGTAGAAACGTCTGCACGCAAAAGAATGTCAAGCATCCTGGAGGACACTGAGCTTTGACTACACTCTTGACTTTCGAAATGTCAATCCAGATGTCCAACAGATGTGTGTGTGTGTGTGTGTTTTGCCTTGCAGCTATCAGTGCAGCAGCGTGTGTTTAACATCGCCAACGAGCTCCTCCACACGGAGAAGGCGTACGTGTCCAGGCTTCACCTCCTGGACCAGGTGTTCTGCGGGCGGCTGATGGAGGAGGCACGAGCACGAGGCTCTTTCCCCTGCGAGGTGGTGATGGGCATCTTCTCCAACATCTGCTCTATCTACTGCTTCCATCAACAGTTCCTGCTGCCAGCTCTGGAGAAACGCATGGAGGAGTGGTGAGTGAATAGGGGACAGGAGGCAGGAGAGAAACAAGCTAAAGGCACACTCATGGTAGTAAGTGAAACATGTCATTCCTTTAAGTGGACATCTACAGCGATTAAAGGTTTTGTATCCCAGAAAAAATGAAGTTAAGTTGCAATTAAAAAGTCGGCGAAACCACAGTCTAATTGTGGAGAATCAAAATGGACAAATGTCTTCATCACCGATCTTCCAGTCCCGCCTTGGTCAGCCCTGAGATATGAGATATATAGGAGATATTTCACACGGAGATATGAACTGCAAATTGGTAATCTGACTGCACCTTGAAATATGGGAGGAACTGAAGAATAGGGACAGCGATGGAAGTGAGGGAGTGAAAGATAAGTGAGAGAAAGATGAAAGAGGAGTGCAGAGAGGGAGAGTGGGGGTGAGAGTAAATAATGTGGAAAGGAGGTTAAACATAGCCAAAGTAAGCAGGAGTGTGAGAGAACAAAGATAGTGTAAGAGCGATGTAGACACAGTGTTGGTGAGAAAGTGAGAGAGCAGACTGTTAGCTGAGTCGTACCACAGTGCTGGGTAAGGAACAGCATTGTCTCCAGTCCGTCCGCCATTTCCTCCTCTCGACCAAAATGTACACATTGATGTTCCCACTCGACCTCCTCACCTCATCTGACCATTGAGAAACCTCAGTGTGTTCCTCTGTAGTCACAAATGTGTGAGGTTAGACAGAGGTGATGAGGAGTTCTCTGCTTGCAAGCTCTCCATACGACCCCTACTCGACTCTTGACTCTTGACCTTTACTCTCAGGGATGTGAACCCGCGGATCGGGGACATCCTCCAGAAACTGGCTCCTTTCCTGAAGATGTACGGCGAATATGTGAAGAACTTTGACACGGCCATGGAGCTGGTGAACACCTGGATGGAGCGCTCGTCACAGTTCAAAGCCATCGTTCACGACATTCAGGTACGGCCTTGCCGAACATGCTCACCAATTCGGATTCCTAGTGGTTCCTAATGGGTTCTAATGTGTTTCTGGTCACATGTTTTAGATTTGTAGTGATAACTAAGGGGCTTTAATGTGTTCTAGTTGTCTCATCCAAGATATTTCTCCTGCTTTCTAATGGGATTTTATGGGATCCTGTGTGCCTTAGAGCATTCTAGTGGTTCCTAATGGTTTTCTGGTGGTCTCATTTTAGAGATTTCTAGTGAATCTAGTAGCCTAATGATTCCAGTATCCATTCAAATCAGAAGAAGCGACAGGGAAATGGTTAATGGAATCCATTAGTGTTTTCTTTCAGCAGGCTATGAAGTCAGCTCAGACCACGGCCACCACAATAGGTTCTAGAGTTAAAATGAAATGCGTTTTCCCTATGCACAAATCTGTACACATGTTCAGAGCACCGTGCTACACTCCTGAGGGCTTGTTGTAGCGCTGGCGGATCACTTTCTCCACCAAAACCTGTCAAATTCTTTTGAATCTGATAAACAGAAGATTACGCAATAATATTTCTTCCCTCCTTTCTTTTCCAGACCAGCTCCTCGGTATATCTGAGAGAAACAGGAAGCTGTGTCTGTTATGTTGTATTTGTAAAAAAAAAAAAAAAAAAAAAATCACCCATTTCTATGAATTCCCGTGCTCGTTCTTTGAAAGGCTTTGGAAAATATCCCGTGTTTTCGTGTGTGTGGGTGGATGGCGCGGATATGAGAGCATACTCTCCTCAGCGGTTAGTGGAAGCAGGGCCTTCTGTTAAACACTCTGCTGGTCTGGGATGAGTAAGAGCATTACACTTTCTGCAGATGTGTGAAAGACGTGGATTCTCGCCAGCGCCGTCTCTCGCGCGGCTACAACTGGTGTTAATTAGACGCCAGCTTTACTTTATTCACACCCATGCGCTAAAAAAAAAAAAAAAAAAGCACGCACAGGATACAATGAAAACGATTCAAAAACACTCAACTGCTTTCGATTTAATTAATGCGGCGTGTTGACAGAAGAACGTTTTAATTAAAAAATAACGAGTGTGCCAGCACCTCTGCGCATGATGGAGAATGAATCATCCTCGAGACTTTTTCAGACGATTTTGAGACTAATGAATACTAGTATAAGCAGAAGCCTTAATGAGAGAGTTACAAGAATACTACTACTACTACTAATATTAATAATAATAATAATGGCTTTATTTACATCACACTTTTCATGGGGGGGGAAAAACGATTTAACGAGACAGAAGTATAAAACAGTGGAAATAAAAAAAAAAAAAAAGTACAAAATGAATGATAATGTAATGGACTTTTCATGTAATAATAACAGTAAATGCAAACTGTTGATCGTCCAAAGAATGGAATTATGCGACTTGTACACTTGACTTGTTCATGAAGTTGCATTTCAGCTACATAAGCCCTTCATAAAACCTGACATGAACATACGTAAAGGCTTAAAAAAGCTTATGGCAACATGCGTCAGCTGCCATTTAATGCCACAAAACACCTGAGTCAAGCAACATATGTTATGAAGCTTTCTGGCCTGACATTAGAATGTTATGATAGTCTAATATGACTTTATAGCGCAGTATATTTCTAGTATGTATTTCTGTAAGAGTTTTAGGAATACTATGACAATGACATCAAACTATTTAAATAATGAGGTATATATATATATATATATATATATATATATAAATATTTTTATATTATATATAATATATATTAATACATTATATATATTAATAATAATATATAATACATATTTATTATAAATAATAAATATTTTTAATATAATTAAATATTATTTTTTTTGCAGGCCTTGAGTAAAGTGAGAGTCATTTTTGCTTAATTAATTTCTAAGACTTTTATTAACACCTATGACAATGCCATGACACTGTTATGACAGCTATATGTATATTATTTCTTGCCCTTAAGTAGATTTTACTGATTATATGCCCTGATACTGTACTGACAGAGTTATGTTTATTTCTCTGATGCTGAATTAGCATGAGTTGGTTTGGACGGTTGTCATGCCATATTATATTCATGTCACGTTATATGACTCATGTTAATGACTACAAGTTCTAATGTAAGCAAAGTTAGAAAGTGTTATAATACCCCTATGTCATCTTAAACCTGTAGCTTGGGTGAGAGGTGGAGAGGGTGGAGAGCAGTCTTCATGACGGGTGACGCCTGTTGGGATGCGCCTTTATAACTGCTTATGTCAGTCTTCTCTAGGGCTTATGTAGTTGTAGTTGTTACGTAGCCTTATAAACACTGACCTTAATTAAGAATGATGTGTATTAGGGCTGGGCTGTATGACGATATAATATAGATATTGTGATAAAGTGTGCCGCAGTACCTTTTTCTGAGATATTATTACCAGTTTGAAACTCGGATTAGAAGCAACAGATTAGCTGTTAAATTTGTACTGAATGTTTCAAATGGTATTTTTTCACAGGTTTAAAATAAATAAATAAATAAATAAATAAATAAATAAATGAATGCAACAACACCATCGTTTTGCCTAATATATCGTGATACATATTGTTAAAATGTCCTCAAGTATCGTGATATGATATTTTTGTCAATATTGCCCACCCCTAATGCATAGTTCTGTTTTTCATAGCTTTCAAATAAGGATGTCTGATGAATCCCTTAAAGCAATAAATTGTAATACTGATCAAAGTTGTTTTCAACGTGAAGAAGGACATTTGTGTGATTTTATCATTTTTTATAATATTTTATTATTTGTTTTGGACATATTTAGTCTATTTCATCTTTTTTAGTAGTAGCAGTTGCGCTCTGATTGTGTTCAGGAGTTCATACATATCTCCTTCCTCTTGGTGTGTGTGTGTGTGTGTGTGTTCAGAAAGAGGAGATGTGCGGAAACCTCACCCTACAGCACCACATGTTAGAGCCAGTACAGCGGATCCCTCGCTATGAGCTCCTGCTGAAGGACTACCTGCACCGGCTGCCCGAGGACGCTGAGGACTTTAAAGATGCGCAGAGTGAGTTTGTGTGTGTGTGAGTGTGTGTGTGTGTGTGTGTGTGAGAGAGAGAGAGAGAGAGAAAGCGAGAGCGCTCTGTGTTCCTGCAGGCTCCGCTAACTGTAAACAGACCTCCAGCTGCTTTTACTGGTGGTAGACATTGGCTGTTTCTTTGTACCCAGAATGCAAAGAGCCAGGCTTGTGTTACTGGGAAAAGTTTTCTTGCCAAGTTACCATGCATGGATAGGCGCGAAGCTGAGCACTTGACATTCATGCTGAAAAATCCAGCTTGGGACCAGCTACCAGATGCCAAAATACAGGCCACGCTAGTAGTGCATCATTATAGAGAATCTGTTTCAGGAAAATGCCACAAGAGTAACATAATTAGTAACACAATTCACAATAATAATGAAGCTGGAAAATACAGACAGTGAACGCAAGATTGATTTTCAGTGAGGTTTCATGCTAACAGCTTCCCCTTGACTTAAAGTAATTGCTAACTAGCCAGATGAAAACAACAAACCTTTATTTCAGGCATTGCTTATATGAACGAACGAATTAAAAGTTAAAAACTGCAGTATCTCCTGTAGTTCTCATCTTATTTAGATTCAAATTGGATTTTAGCAACTCCGTTTAGTTGAAAGAAAGAACTGAAAACAGTTATATGTTGTCTCATACGCCATGGAAACGCCGCTGCAATAAATCATAGGTCTATGAATTTGTTGTCGTTGGAAACACACAGCTGACTCGTCCTTTATGTTTCAATAGAATCAAGAACTTGTCTTTAAGTATTTTAAATATTCTTAGTGCGTTCATTCTTTGTAAGCAGACGAAAATGCGAGTACGGGAGAGTTTGTTCCAGAACAAGAATTTGATTTGGCTGAAGAGAATAGAGTACTGCTAGTAAATGTAAAATGGGACAGTGATTACAAGGTACTAAAAAAATATTCTTTAAAATCGTGCCAGGCATTCATTCATTCGTACTTACAGTACATTTTACTAAACACTTTTATGAGACAACAGAGTAATAAAGTGGAATTATACTTTATAACTTTATATTAATTATTAATAACAAGTCGGTTCTCTACTACTACAACTGCTAATACTACTATTACTAACACTACAACTACTCCTGTTTCCTCTAATACTACTACTAATAATAATAATACTATAACTACCACTAATACTACAACAACAACAACTACTTCTACTACTACTACTGCTTCTTCTAATACTATTACTTCTACTACCACTACTACTACTGCTACTAATAATACTATAACTACTGCTAATACTGCTTCTACTAATAATACTACAACTACTACTACAACTGCTTCTACTAATACTAATATTACAACTACTAATGCTACTATTTTACCACTACTACTGCTACTAATAATACTATAACTACTACTAATACTGCTTCTACTAATAATACTACAACTACTACTACAACTGCTTCTACTAATACTAATATTACAACTACTAATGCTACTATTATACCACTACTACTACTACTAATACTGCTACTAATAATACTACAACTACTACTACTGCTTCTACTAATACTAATATTACAACTACTACTGCTACTAATACTACTACTACAACTACAACTGCTTCTACTAATACTAATATCACAACTACTAATGCTACTATTATACTACTACTACTACTGCTACTAATAATACTACAACTACTACTACTGCTTCTACTAATACTAATATTACAACTACTAATGCTACAATTATACTACTACTACTACTACTACTGCTACTAATAATACTACAACTACTACTACTGCTTCTACTAATACTATAACAACTACTACTACTACTAATACAACGACAGGAACTACTAATACTACTATTCTACTACAACTACTACTACTACTACTGCTGCTACTACTACTACTGCTTCTACTAATACTACAATTACTACTGCTTCTAATGCTACTACTACTACTACTACTGTACTACTACGGCTTCTCCTAATACTAATATTACAACTACTAATACTACTATTCTACTACAACAACAACTGCTAATACTACAAGTACTACTACTACTGCTACTAATACTACTACTACGGCTTCTCCTAATACTAATATTACAACCACAACAACTAATACTACTACTAATTCTACTACTACTACTACAATAGCTAATACTAATTCTACACCTACTACTGCTTCTCCTGATACTAATATTACAACTACTAATACTACTATTCCACTACGACAACAACTACTACTACTTCTATTAATACTACAACTACTACTACTCCTAATAATACTACAGCTAGTATTACTACTACTACTACTCCAGCTAATACTACAACCACTACTAGTACGTCTAATACTTGTACAACTGCTACTACTAATAATAACTTTCTTTAAAACTAATACAGTGTTTTACACATCTTATATTTAATTATATCTTATATAAAACCCCACATCTTATATTTGACCCATATACATAGTGCTTTAGTGCTTCCGTTGGTGAGGTCCCCCCACGCCCCCTTTCCCCCGCCCACCAGCCAGCTCTCCGCTATCATACAACATAGATTCCTTTTTTCACTCCTAAAATAAAAATGCGTCATTTCTCTCCATCAGAATCATTGGAGCTGATTGCTACAGCAGCCGAGCATTCCAATGCAGCCATTAGGAAAATGGTGAGTAGATGTTCCAAAACCCAACACACACACACACACACACACTTGCGCGCGCACACGCGTCTCTGGAAGTGTATGTATGAGCCGTGCGGCCTACGTGTGCTGAACTCAACGACATCACCCTAAACTTCCTCTCCACACTGTTTCCCAGCACTGATAAAGTGTTTGTGCTGAGAGCTCACACTGCCACTTAGCTGAGCTACTTTGTAATTAGAGATGGCCATCATTTTCATGAGCAGAGGGACGTCCAGAGTCTGTCATTTAGGGCTGCTAATTGCCAGTGCTCTGCTTTCACAGTCTGTGCTCTGTGAGAGAAAATCACTCAAACTGGCAGCATCAAATGTGCCGCCCTGATTAGCACAAATCGCTTCTTACCTTTTTATTTATTTATTTATTTTATTTCTTTTCAGAGGTGATGCTTTTAAAGCATTATTCCCGTGGAAATATGACTTACATGTCATTAATGCGTCGTGCTTTACAAGCTTGTGCGCCTTTGTACTATGTTTTGTGTTCCTCAGGAGCGCATGAGGAAGTTGTTGAAGGTGTATGAGCTGCTCGGGGGAGAGGAGGACATTGTGAACCCGACGAATGAACTCATTAAGGAGGGACACATCCTCAAACTGTCGGCCAAGAACGGAACCTCGCAGGACAGATACCTTATACTGGTGAGGGGTCTGTGCCAAAAAGTTTCAAAATACGTTCTTTCTCAGCGCTTGGCATTAAACTATGACTTGTCTTTATATCTCTCTATAGTTCAATGACAGGTTGCTGTACTGTGTCCCTAAACTCAGACTGATCGGACAGAAATTTGGAGTGCGGGCGCGGATTGATGTAGACGGCATGGAGGTTTGTACAGATAATTTTTCAAAAATACGATGTGTCATTCTTCAGTTAATAAAGAATTGTTAGCGTTGATAAATTGACAACTTTCATACACAAGTTTCGGCACCAACTAGAGTGTCTTATAGTCCAGAAAATATGATACTGAAGGTAATTGCCATTATTTGCTGAGGTGGGTTAACTCATCATTGTGTTTCACAGCTGAAAGAGACGAGCAGTATGAACGTGCCACGGACATTTCTGGTGTCGGGAAAACAGCGCTCTCTCGAACTACAGGCCAGGTGAGTTTACCAGAGCAGCAAACTCACAGCTATAAGACGGTCAATATGGTCGAGTTCACAAAACATTTCAGTCCAAAAACGCGTTAAAATCTGTTGCTAGATTTTTTATAGGACGTGAATAATCACGTGAGGGTGCATGGTGGCTTAGTGGTTAGCACGTTCGCCTCACACCTCCAGGGTCGGGGGTTCGATTCCCACCGTGGGCCTGTGTGTGCGGAGTTTGCATGTTCTCCCCGTGCTGCGGGGGTTTCCTCTGGGTACTCCGGTTTCCTCCCCCAGTCCAAAGACATGCATGGTAGGCATGTCCAAAGTGTCCGTAGTGTATGAATGGGTGTGTGAATGTGCCCTGCGATGGATTGGCACCCTGTCCAGGGTGTACCCCGCCTTGTGCCCGATGCTCCCTGGGATAGGCTCCAGGTTCCCCGTGACCCTGAAAAGGATAAGCGGTATAGAAGATGGATGGATGGAATAATCATGTGAATTGAACACTATTGAGGGCATGGGGGTGGTTAATTTATCCCCAGTGTATGAAAAGCAGCACTCTGACTGTGTGTTCAATCTCTTTTCTTATAGGACTGAAGAAGAAAAGAAAGACTGGATTCAGGTGAGCACCTGCTACAAGTCACATTTTTGACTCGGCAGAAATCTCTGCCCCCCTCCTTGTTTTTTTTAATGCTGCTTATGATTTTTATTTCTATGGCTCATGCTACATCTCCTATTTGTGTTTCTCAGGCAATCCAGGCCACTATCCAAAGGCATGAGCAGAGTGTGGAGACGTTCAGGATGCTGAACTGTTCGGTGCGTGAAGATGACTGCACGCCCCCCAACTCTCCGGTGAGATGCCAGCTTCGAATCTGTTTTTGTACTTATAACATCAGTTTGTGTGTATTTCACTTTTTCTGCTTGAGACTGTATGATGCACATCTCAATGAGTGATCCAGTCTGTTTATAAAATATTTCTTTAAAGCAGCCAGCTATTCGATATAATATGAATAAGAGCTGTTTTGATGTGATACAATGTCATACCACATAATTTAGAATTGTAAAAATACCGCCTTCAGTGAGACTGACAGGCACAGAGGCCATGCCTCCTTCACTGAGAATGACAGACAGAAAGGCCACGCCTCTTTCATGAGACTGACAGGCATAAAGGCTACACCTCCTTGAGTGAGACTGACAGGCACAGAGGCCATGCCTCCTTCACTGAGACTGACAGGCACAGAGGTCACACCTCCTTCACTGAGAATGACTGACTGAAAGGCCACACCTCCTTCAGTGAAACTGACAGACAGAAAGGCCACACCTCCTTCAGTGAGACTGACTGACAGAAAGGCAACATCTCCTTCAGTGAGACTGACACTCACAGAGGCCATGCCTCCTTCACTGAGACTGACAGGCACAGAGGCCACACCTTCTTCACTGAGAATGACTGACTGAAAGGCCACGCCTCCTTCAGTGAGACTGACTGACAGAAAGGCAACATCTCCTTCAGTGAGACTGACTGACAGAAAGGCAACATCTCCTTCAGTGAGACTGACACTCACAGAGGCCATGCCTCCTTCACTGAGACTGACAGGCACAGAGGCCACACCTTCTTCACTGAGAATGACTGACTGAAAGGCCACGCCTCCTTCAGTGAGACTGACTGACAGAAAGGCAACATCTCCTTCAGTGAGACTGACACTCACAGAGGCCACGCCTCCTTCACTGAGACTGACAGGCACAGAGGCCACACCACTTTTAGTGAAACTGACAGACAGAAAGGCCCCGCCTCCTTTACTATAATTGACAGACACCAAGGAGCCTAGAGGGGTAGAGAGTGGGAGAACCACTGCCAAAGGAAATTATTTAGATACAATTTTCCAATAAAACACATAAAAACGGTCATAAAAAATAAGTAGTAATGTGGAATTTGACTTGGATTGATTCAGTCATGATTGCTTGCCTATTTTTGCCCGAGACCAGCTGTTTTAAATCAGAACAGCTGTATCATAGACACAGTTATTTTCACACGTCTAATTTCACCACCATCTCTCTTTCTGGTTCAGAACTGCACAGAGCTGGGAAAGCGTGCGCCCACTCCGATCCGGGAAAAAGAAGTCACGCTGTGTATGAAGTGCCAGGAGCCGTTCAACTCCATCACCAAGCGACGCCACCACTGCAAAGCATGCGGACACGTGAGTGTTACCGTAAACACACGACACGCCGTTCTCACCCACCAGAGGCAAAGACAGAACGACTAGTTAACACCAGCGAGTCCAAACCTCACAACCTTCTATGTTTGGAAATCTCCAGAGCGTTCTTCTCTTGTTCACACCAGTTCATTCCATTTCTCAGTTGTAAAATGTTTGTGAGTATCGGAAAAATCCTGGATAACAGGAGACGAATGACATCCGGCATCTCGTTTCCAGGTGGTGTGCGGAAAATGCTCGGAATTCCGCGCCCGGTTGTTGTACGATAACAATCGAGCGAACCGTGTGTGTATAGACTGCTATACGACTCTGGTGGGAGTCCCGCCCTCTCCGGCCAGCTTGACCAATATCACTCACAGAAGACGCTCCATTCTAGAGGTAAGCCGCAGAGGACATGACGATTTCAAACAACCATGAGTGCTCTTTGAAATTCAAAAGAACATAAAGTTTACTCCAGGTTTGAGTAAATCATCACTTTGAGACGCTTTGGGAAAAGTTACGCTATGCTAACTAATATAAACTAATACAACGAATATACTGTATATAACCTGTACTAACATGGAGCCATGGAGTGAATACAGTTGAACCTTTGACCGTATTTGGGTTAAAGAATAAATAAGTGCATGAGTGACAATGTCACTCATGGATCAGTGGTTAAGGCTTTGACATATTCATTAGGTTGTGATGAGTCAAATCCCAGCACCGACAAGCTGACACAGGTGGAAATACACCCTGAAGGGGATGCCAGTTCATCTCTGGGCACCCTGCACACACACGTTCACGAACTCATTCGCACTCTAGGGGTAGTTTAATATGGCCAGTCCATCTACCGAAATATTTTTACGGTGTAGGAGGAAACCAGAAAACCTGGAGGACACCCACACGGGCCTCCTATGAACTTCCATACAGAGAGGATCCCAAGCTCAGGTTCAAGCAGGGAATCCTGGAGCCTGCCCTAGTCGGATATGTCTGAGGACGTTGCTCGACTGTACCCCATCCAGGGTGGATTCCCGTCTCTCACCCAGTGTTCCTAGTTATATGCTTCGGATCCCCCACAACCCTGTCCAGGATAAAGCGGTTAATAAAGATAACTCTGATATGTCTAAGAACGTTGTTCAAGTCTGATCTGTTTTTAACAACCGATGTTTATCCCTGTGTGCTGCAGAAACAGGCCTCTGTGGCGGCGGAGAACAGTGTCCTCTGCAGCTTCCTGCACCACATGGAGAAGGGCAGTGGCCGCGGCTGGCAGAAGGCCTGGTTTGTCGTCCCCGAAAATGAACCCCTGGTGCTTTACATTTATGGTGCTCCACAGGTGGGAAATCAGCTCAACCGTTATACTGTGTCTCGCATAGTTTATAGTCCTGACACTCCCTCCATACTGGTTTCTCTCACTGTCTCGCTCGTTTTCTCCTCTCTGTTGATTTTGGGAAGTCTAGGAACGCACCTACTCACTGAGACTAGACTTTTATTCCACGGCACTATTTAATTCTTGATTGTGATAGGTTCAGAAGTGGATTCTCAGTAATATGCATATTTTTGTCTTATTAAAAAAAAGAAGAAGAAGAACCCCCCCGCCCCCCCCCCCCCCCAAAAAGAAAAATTAACAACTGTTACAAATGAAATATTTATAGCTGCTGTAATATAAGCGATAACAGGAACTAGCTTATCTTTAATGAATAAAAGATCAAATTTCTGTGGTATAATTCCTGTCACCACCACGTCATTGATTATTTTTCTTTAACCGCACATCACGAGTGTTATATTCTTTACTCACTGATGTAATGTTTGGTTTACGTGCAGGTCAAGGGTCATTATACTTTATATTAAGGTAATTATGTACCAACCTGTATTCATTTCCATTCTAATGGTCCCCTCGTCTCTTGTCTCTGCTTGCCGTGATGAGCAGGATGTGAAGGCCCAGCGCAGCATCCCTCTCATTGGCTTCGAAGTCTCTCTCCCTGAGTCATGTGACCGTCTGGAGCGGCGCTACGCCTTCAAAATGAGCCAGAGTCACCTGACTGTTTACTTTAGCGCTGATGGGGAGGAGCTCCAACGCCGCTGGATGGAGGTGCTCTCCAGAGCCGGGAGAGGGGAGGAACTACAAGTGCACGGTCCAATCTCGGAGGCTCTGGAAGAAGAAGCGGAGGAACCGAGCCCTCTAGGAGAAAGCACATGATTGGTTTATGAAATCTCTCTCTCTCTCTCTTTTTTTTTCCTTTTTTTTTTGCACACACAAAACTGTACAAATGTGACGAGAAGGACAGTTATCTGCCGTAAATATATACACAGTTTGACGTGCACACACAAACACAAACACACAGACACAAACTTATACACACACACACACACACACACACACACACTTTCACAACTTTTACACAAACCTGTTCTAATTGTCAATCGTAAGTTGCATGAAATATCTACAGGTACGTTTCTCTGTGTATTGCTCATCCTCCGTGAGCGTGATCAGCCCTGCACATGGTGCGTCAAACGCCGTGTCGGTATAGTCACCCTGCTTAATATCGTCTCTCCGCCTCCGCAGCTGAAGAGTTCTCTGTTAGATAGATCTGCTCTTTCCCCCCCCCCCCCCCCCCCCAAAAAAAACCATTGCTGTGCTGTTTTCAATGACTGATTTCTTTACCGGGGTTTCATTGCTTGCAAACTTGTCGTTTTGGGAGAAGACGGTGTGATCGGGCCACTACGTAACAAACGTGAACAGAGTCAGAATAGCGAAGCCCGTGGCGTGATGGACAGCATTTCCTCTGTAAGGCTTACAGTTTTATAACGAGCAATCCAGTAATGCAGATAAACAGGAATCCTATCTAAAAATGAAAGAACTGTCTCGAAGGTGTATCATTTTCTTTTACGACTATAGTATGCAGGGTATCCCATGCATTTTTTTTTTTTTTTTTTTTAAACGGCGAAAACAAAAGCTTCTATTTACAGAACTTGCGCACAGTTTTCTCAATACACATCTTGAGTAATGTGCAACGTACAAATATACATTAATCCTATGATGCTGAACTTATGGGACACGTTTTACAGTAATATACAATATATAACATATATACAGTATATATTACACTTTATATGGGTCAAAGAGTTTACACTGTCACACTGTATAACGACAATATTTTATATTATACATTTATAAATAAACCATTTTTTAAAATGGACTCAAAGAATACAATTCTATATACCGTATGTCTAGAAACTGCAAATATTAATAGTACTTTAAATCTATCACAAGAACGTCGAGGAGATAAACAGAGAATAAAGTATCGCTGCAAAAGTGATGGATTTTCAAATCGAACAGGTTTTTTTTTTTTTTTTTTTTTTTTTTTTTTTGCTGGTATATAATTCTTACAGTTTGATCTTTTTGTACGTTTTATCCACGTAGTAGAACCAAAACCAAATGGTTTATTTGCCTGTCGACACAGGCAGTGGTGAGCTGAATTTATGTTCATTCCAATTAAAATCAGTCCCTCGGGGGTTTTGCGATCGATGAAATGAACGCAAAATCAAGGAAACGCCACAATATTCGGAAGAGATTTTTCGAAATCACCGCAGATTTTCCGCAGATCCGGCCCGAGACGCGTCATGTGACGTCATCACGACGCGCATTCAATCCCTCAAACCCTCGTCGATTCACATGCGTCCAACGTGAGTACAGCTAAAAGGTCTCGTTTACCAGCAAACATCGCTGTGAAAGACCGTGCAAAACAATCTCGTGCAATTGCAGTTTTGCCAATACAGGTAGTTTTCTACAACAACAAAAAACTGAAAAAAGCCGCAGCAAAACCAAGCACTGATGGCCTCAACAATCACAAAAATACTCCGCAAAGTATGTCACGTAGACCCATATACATTACAGTAATATATACTGCGTATATGATTATATACACACTACGTTTATAATAGTACATGAATTATATCAGCTTCCTTTATTTAGTGATAAAATTCAGGAATGTGTACGTATGTGTATTCTTGACGTCTTCAATATTCCATATTCAGTATTAATAACATTGAATTCATACTGGAGTAACAAATATCATTTTAAAGACCTGTCTAGGGTGTACAAAACTGAAATCTCTTGTGCCGGTCGGAGGACTTGTATCTCTGCTGAAATTTGTCAGGTTGACCTTTTACGCTGACTTAGCATCTGTTTCTCACAGACAAACCCCCAGCCATAAACTTAACCAGGGGAAAATAGACAACCTTTAGCATCAGATTAGCTCCATTGTGCCACTCGGTGGACATTTAGTGCACTGCGACCTTCCAATGTTTGGCTTAATACAATATCAACAAAAGGAGAAGCTCTGCTAAAATGTAGCATTGACAAAACTGTTATATGTCTCAATCGAACAATAGGGCTCTAAATCACAGCGCGAATACAATTTCTCCTTTGAGATGAAAAATGGACTATTAGTAAGATTTTTGTAGAGTATGCAGTAGTGTTTGATTAGATTTCAATACTGGGAGACTTTGTAGATTGAACGAGAGAGAGAGAGAGAGAGAGAGGGAGAATGTTGTCACGAAGCTGACTAATTTTTAATTTGTGAAATTTCTCGCGTATTAATGTAAACATGGGGTTTTTGATAAGAACCTTAAGAGTATATATAACTAAAACATGGCGAAGGTTTCGATGATACTATTGCGCATTTTAAGCAGTGTTGTATTTGTGTATGAAAAGTGGTCAGAGATACAAAATTTCGTTTGTAAATATATAATTTATTGCTCAGAACCCAGTTTTGTGGGTCAGGTGTTATCTCCGAGCTCGATGTTAAATTCATTACGTGCCATTTGGATCGACATCAGAGCATCCTGTGGAGAGCGTGTGACTCGTTTCTTGGTTTTTTTTGTTTTTTTTTTAAAACACCTTTTATTCTTGGCTCAAAAAGTCGATATGTTGTGTTTCGATCTCGTTTCAAACGTGCCAGCGTGATCGGGTCGAGTTCCGGCTCGTGCCGGACTGCTAAAACTACTTGTGCTGTTGGGAAATGTTCTTGATCTTGCTCTCCGTTTGTCAGAAAACACTTCGCTTCATTCAGGATAGTCAGCCACATTTTATAGTTCAGTGACTTTTCAGTGTCGCCTGATTGTCTTTCACTGAAATTCTTAACAATGATGTCAAAAAAAGAAAAGAAAAAAAAAAAAGAAAAAGAGTAATTACATGAGCAGTGGACTGTTTACCATATTTTCCAGACCGTTAAAAGGTTTACCGTATTTCCTGGACTAAAAGTCATGCTTCGACCTGTATATCGTCACTGTGCGTTAAACTTTACAAACGCAAATCTCGAAACCAGCCGATTCTGATGTAAAGATGAATCGCTCTCAGACTGCACACTAGACTCACACTAGTGAGTATGGAAATGCGACACACGCGAGGATGTATTGCTTTTCATTTGTGACGTGAGGACAGATATTGTGAGCTGTGTGTATTTTAGCACACCGATTAAATCGAGGGTTCAGCGCAGTACCAATAAAGACAGTGAGAATCTATTAAGTGCGTTCCTTTATATATGCGAAGCTTCCTGGAAAATGATGCTTTTACATCCCTCTCTCTAATTACAGCCACGTCCCCGTGTACAGTTTAGGGCTGTGATCGGACAGTGATTGCATTTCAGTGTATTGTGAGTATGACGTAGTAGGCAGGGAGGCGCATTACAGGTAATAATATTCACTGTATTGCACTTATTTCTTTAAAAAGACTACGTGAAGTGCAAATACACAACAGTGCACTTGTGGTGCACGTTCCTCATGTTATGAATGAAAAGCAATGCCACCTATGTATTACGGCATATATAAATATATATATATATAATTTCAACACATAGCCTATGTTTCATTTAGAGGTATGTGTGTTATACCCTGGTGTGACTTACTGTCCAGAAACTACGGTAATCGTGTTAGAGAAGGAGATCCGTGCGTTTTTCTCCTTGAATGTCTGTATGTGTGCGAGTTCATACGTCATATTCATCATCAGCTGAGCCTGCCACTTGTTCACCTCCAGCATCCGACTCCTACAAAAATCTGCGTTTACCTGTTTGTAGGGTTTTTCATCTTCATTACACCGTCATTCATTCTGCCATTCCTTCTTACATATATTTCCTTTTTTTACATTTGACTTTTTGTTGTAGAAAAAAAATAAGCTTTTTTGCCAAAGTATACTGCAGGAGAGATTTATTACTGTGTGTTGTGTTTATCTACGTGTTATTGTTTTTTTTGTGTGTTTTTTTTTTACTACACATATTTATTGTTTTTGGGGTTTTTTTTTTTTATACTTTCGTATAGTTCTTGCTCTGAGAACTGAACAGCAAGAACGACTGTGTGCAGAGCAGAGCAGATTCGTCATGACTATGAAACATCAAAATTCTCAAAATCAACAGGTTTAACAGGAGTTTGCTCCTGTTTCAACACTAAACTGTCATTTGAGGTGTCAGGATGCAAGATTAGATTTTATAGCCTGCTTCAGTGGAACACTGAAGTGTAGCATTTTTTTTTCTTTTCGTTTTTTACACACAAGCATCTCAACACGGCCGTACCAACTGCACATTTAACAACAAGCTGTCAGAAGATCTGATATTTCTCTGCTTTGGAGATGATTTTACGAACGAGCACTTGGACAGGACCAATCAAGGTTTCTTCCACTTTAAGGCAGGCAAAGTGTCTAGAGAAAGCGGTCCATGAAGTTGATCGCTAACATACCCATATCCTTTTTGATCTTGATTTTATCCTGCAGACGTGAAGAAAGATGAGTTAAATTGAAGCAGACGTTATGGATGTTCTCCGGGTTCTGTTTATCATCTCTCCGAATGATTCCCGGTGATTAAGACAACATCCCTCACTACTACATTTATCTCTAGACCACATGGCCGTCTGATTTAGTTTTGTGACGGATTAATCTCTGGCATCTTGCCTCTCTCAAAATAGAAAGGTTTAGTTTGGCTTAACGTTGTGGGGGGGTGTACTGAGGTTCAGTTTCAACGAGGTCGCCTCCGCTTTCTGACATCATCGCCATCATCAGAGACGACCCGACCCGACGTTTTTAGAGATAAAACCGTATGCCTGTGTTGACTTGTTTAGAAAAAGAAAAAAAAAAGCTCCAAATGTCTGACAGCACTAACTTTTGCGTTATGCGAAAAGTGTTGTTTATGTTTGTCAAAATCACTACGTTGCATCATTATTTTTTTTTCTTACCGCCATCATGGAATCTGTATAAATTTGCTGTACACATGATGAGTATTACTGTTATTACAAGTACTATTCTAATTATTATCGTTAATTATATTAGTGGCAGGCCACTGGGTACCATTGTATGTTGATAACCCAATGAAAATCTGTGCAAGATCATGAAAATGTTTATGAATTAAAGGAATAATAAAAAAAAAAAAACCCAACTTGAGTGTTTAGTCTCAGTTCAGATATTTTGACTACTTTTGCAACCTGAACAATACAAGATATGAGTCATCATTAAGCACGACTGACAGGAGACTTTTATCTAGTCATTACACATTTTACTGATCTGAATAAATTTTATTTGGAGAGGTATGTTACACATATTACACACAGCACTGGTTTTTAAACATATAATGATTTACTGGTATGCAGAGGGGGCACACGGTGGTTTGGTGGTTAGCACATTCGCCTCACGCCTGCAGGTTTGGGGGTTTGGGTGGGGGTTTGCATATCCTCCCCGTGCTGCGGGGGTTTCCTCCGGGTACTCCGGTTTCCTCCCCCAGTCCAAAGACATGCATGGTAGGCTGACCGGCGTGTCCGTAGTGTATGAATGGGTGTGTGATTATGTATGTGATTGTGCCCTGCGATGGATTGGCACCCTGTCCAGGGTGTACCTGCCTTGTGCCCAATGCTCCCTGGGATGGGCTTCAGGTTCCCCGTGACCCTGTAGGATAAATGGTATAGAAAACGGATGGATGGATGGTATGCAGAGGGCTACATATAGGAGATAATATATATATATATATATATTTACAAATAATAACAGGTATGTAGTAGATTAGAGATATAGATATATGTCTGAATCAAGGACTAATTTATTGTCATATTTTATATGTATATATGTATATATATATATATATATATATATATATATATATATATATATATATATACATACAATGTAGTACAGTGGAACATGCATTTTTACAATGAAAATACTACTAGTACTATGATGATAATAATTAATACATTATTGTATAAAAGATTAAAAAATAATGTACACAGTACACAGAAGTCTTTCTACATTTTTATCTAATTGGATGATGAAATTTCTTGAGAAATTGAATCAAACACGGGGTCCTTCTAATACTTGCCTGGAACGAGTACTTTCGCTCTTCGCCGAATTGGTGGAAAAGAAACAGAACCCCGCCCACGCTCACTGCTATTGGTTAACACGGCTGTCTGTCCAGGCTCTGGCGATCACTCGTCCGTAGTGATGTCACTTCAGGGATTTTCCGTCTTCACAACGATATCAGCCGGGGTTGTTCGACTCCAGAAATGATGGAGTCGACTCCAAGAGTCGATTCCGCACGGAGTCGGTTCGTTTTGCACGTTTTGTCCATTCATGTGAATGATAATCACCGTTGCTTATCAAACTTCATCTTTTGGGATTGATTAATTGTTGTAAAGAGAGAGAGAGAGAGAAAAAAAGTCTGTCTAAAATTAATTTCACGACAACTTTAATCACGAACAGCCGATGCTAACTCTGAGTTAGCATTATAAACGTGTACCCGAATCTCCTCTCATCTTAAGATTTACTGGGTACTATTATTAATTTATTTATTTATTTAATAATAATAATAAAAAAACAAGCTTCGCATTTGATAATGCTTTCACTTTGGTTTATTTTTTTACTAATAAAAAAAAAAGTCTTGTCAGACCGCTAAAGTGTGTGGCACAGAAGGTATCGACTCCAAAGATTCAAACTTCCTGGAATCACATAATCGACTCTCGCTCGTAACAGCCCTGGTAACAACCTTCATGGCTAGCTACTTCTCTGGCTCCCTTCGGCTTGATGAGTCATTTCAAGCGAAGGCTTTGAAGCTCAGGACTGGTCAGACCTTTAAAGTTGAAAACCGATTAAAAGGGACATCGCTAGCTAGATAGTTTATCCGTTTGGGAGCTAGTTAGTAACTACAGCTAACTAGCTGTGGATTTTTTAAAGCGTGTTTTTTTTTTCTTCTTCGAGAAAACTAACAGCCTGGTAGTCGTGTTGTTTACCAGGGACTTACTCATTTAAAAAGAGAAAACTTCTGCCAAACAAATAAAGCTTAACATTTTTACTATTATCTTTAACGCTCCAGCTGAACAGCTGTCCAAAAAAAAAAGAGAGTAACGCTTCTGTTTTGTTTTTATCCTGAATACCTGTAGCGGTTTTAAAGGAGAAAAACAACACCAAGACAGGGGCACATTTTGTTCCGAGTGTGTGGAGAAATGTCCGGGCTGTCTTTAAAAACTCATCAGCAGGGGGAAGAAAAGGACAATCCGGATCTACAGAAGAACAGCAGACAGGTAGAGCTATCTGAAGAGCAAGCTCAGACCGTCTTTGTCATCCTCGATTCATCTGAATCGTTCAGTTTGCTCAGGTGAGTGCTCACTGTTTGCTGTGCAGAATCATATTCCCATGGCATACTGCATGGCATGGAGAGTTTCACAGGCATGACACAACATCTGAACTGTCTTTTAAACATTACCCATGAGATCAATGATCAGACTTGTGACTGATTCCTAAATACCTCTTACAGTTTTGTAGAGCTGACATTTTGTTGCATTGTAAACACACACACACACACACACACACACACACACACACACAAATGCATGGACCATGTCTTGTTCTGAGTGCACTGTAGATTATTTTTATGGATATATAAATTGACAGAATTCAAATATTTGGTACATTTCGGTAGATATGTCCATCTTGATTGATTGATTGATTGATTGATTGATTGCAGCCTTTAGATTTTTCTTCCTGAACTTTCCACCAGTTGCGACGTGTTAAAATGTATATTCTAAGCATTTTTTTTTTTAAATGATAGGGAAACTTAAGAAAAGAGCTAAATGGTGATAATCATACTAATCATTTCCAGTTAGATGTGGGTTGTTGTTTTTTTTTGAGGTTTGTGTGAAATTTCGCTTTCGGTTAGGCTTAGAACTACCGTGCAACTAGGAAATAAAACACGCTGCGGACGTGCCGTCAGAGGAAAATAATCGACGGTGATGTGGTGACGTTACCGACGACGCGCCGAAGTCCTGAAAACATCTGATCTGATTCGTTTTGTTCGTCTTATCCCACAGCGGTTTCCCAGACGATTTGCAGTTCCTAATGTATTCACGGTGAACAACGCGTCGTACTTTTTATCCGTTTATAGTTACGTTAAACGCCATCCGACGTCCGACGAAGAAAGTGAGTTCCTGTTAGTACTTGCAGTACATCGTAGCGGCTATAGTCATTCCCTCGTCAGCCTCTCATCCTCTCACGTGGGGTCAATAATGCCGGATAAGCAGCTTGTTCTGTTTCCAAGAAACCGCAAACTTCTCTGTCCTGCGGTGGAAATCTTACCGACCGTTGCAAAGTGCCGACACCGCGTTGTGCAGATAACGTAATGGAACTAGCTAAACCTGTGTCTTCTGAACGATCCCGATTCTTTCACAAAGCCAACAAGGATGCATTTATAACAAATTAATAACACAAACGACAATAAAAAATGTTAATAACCGTAAATTGTGAGCTTGGGCCTCGGTGATCAATGAGCCTGTTAAGTTTCGGTACTTGATTTTCCTCGGTAACGAGCTAAAGACTTGTGGCAGTAGATAAAGGCGGTGTGGCGACAGAAAGGAAGCCATCATTCGAAGTGTTAAAGATTGAAACGAGTTGTGCTTTGCAACAAAAGCGCAAGGGTTTGAATTGAGAGTGAAACATCTCTTGCAGCTGTATAGATGCAGGTTCACGTCTGCGCATATTTTGTCTGAGGTTTATGAACTTTTAGCACCTCGGAGAGCATAAAAGTGCGTTTTGACCTAGTTGTTGATTACAACTGCTGCTTGTCACACTCTCTCATCTGACTAACACTTTGCTGCTCTCAGCACCAATGTGGTGGTGGTGTTTTTTTTTTTATGCTTGTATTGTGACACTTTTATAGATAAATCATCCAACAGACTGCAGACTAAGCGCTCAGCATTTACAGGAAAAAGGAAGTGGGTTTGTGTGACTCTCGCAACCGGAGTGCTGATCGAGGCTCGGTTAAAGCTTTCGCTCCGACACGCATAATGATCCAGAGGACAAGGAGCTTGTTTGTGTCGAATCTAAGGGCATATAGATGGGGGGAAAATAACCGACCACAAAGACCGTTTATGTTCAACGCTCACGTTTGCAAACCCTGGGTGGTAAATCTTTCAACAATTCACCTAATTTGAGCCTCGGCCTGATTCCGTTCGAGAGTTGTTTACTCATCCGTGTGGATAAACATTGATAATGTTTTTTTCACACGGTAAGTCGTTTATATATATAGTTAATGTGGTCTGGAGGAAACGGTTCAAATGGGATTACGTGCCCTGGGAAAATGAAAACGTAAATAAAGAGAAGGGAGATAGAGGTTTAACGGAATTCAAACCCCCTTATTAAAAGTGATTTTAAATAAACAAAGGGCTAAGCATTTGTAATAGGGATCACATAAAAATCAGTATTGGATTGGGATCAGTCTGGGACGTGAACACGCCTTACACATGGGTTACATCGTCAGGTAAAATAATGAAATAATCTGATCTGATATCAGTGTCGTAAAATGGAAAAATCAATATGATTCATGTTTAAAGGGCTTAAGACCAGAGTGACCGCTCCTTTATGCACGAACACCATATTTCACCGGGAAAATGTTCATAAAAGTCTGTATATATCAGTTCTAAGACAGAAATGATCAAATATCGAGAATGGATAACATGATTTAAAAGTCAGGATAAAAAGATGAAGCTTATTGCATATTGCGAGGAAAAAATAATCCTTTATCGATTAAAATTAACCACTGCGTGAAAAAATAAAAAACTTTTCGGAGGCTCTTTTTCACAATTTGCGATGCAACTTGCGGAGTTTTTTTGTGCTTTTTTTCTGTGGAAAACTACTTGAATTGGTGAAATCGCAATTGTCTTTCACAGTGATGTTTGTTGGTAAACGAGACCTTTTAGCTGTACTCATGTTCGAAGCACGTGAATCGAAGAGGACTTTGGCTGAACGCGCATCACGATGACGTCACATGACATGTCTCGGCCCGAATCTGCGGTACTTTTGAAAAATCGCAAGCTCCTCCAACTATTTCCTTGTAAATGTAAATGCTTTGATTTTGCGTTAATTACCATGGTCATGAAATCCTGGACGGACTGAAAAACAGTTCAGATCTGTACAATGATGGGAGACAAATTAAAGGGAAAAAACAACACCACAAAGTGTCTTAGTAAGCTGTTTCTTAAATTGTACTGGAGCGATAGACACCATTCTTCCAAAAGAACATTCCCTCAGTTGGGATTTTTATGGCGATGAAGAGCACTAACACATCTCCCATGATAAGGTCTGGTGAATGTGAAGGCCATAGCATATTACGTAAATCATTTTCACCCTCATAAAGCCATTCAGTGAGTATGTGTGCCCTTTGGATGGGGGCGGGATCATCCTAGTAGAGACCACACCCATCCAAGTAGAAACATTTCATCATAGGATAAAGGTAGCCAGTAAGAAGAACTAAAGAGACTCCATTTGTTCCTTGACTTTGTCAACTGTCTGATTTTGATTCGGCGTCCCAAGATTAGATCCGTTTTAGTTTTCTAGTTGTTTACGACATTGAAGTTTGAGACAGCCGGATCAGACTTTTTACAGCACCGGATGAGGGTTAAGGGTCTTCCAGTCACTAACCCTGAGCCTTTAACCGCTGAGTCTGTTTAATAAATGCAAAATCCAACCACAGATTGCCTTTGATTGGTACAGTGGCTTTCTGGTATGTAAATAATGTTGTGGCCTTTTAATTACTACAGATCATTAAGTCTCGTGCTCAAATGAGCACGAAGAACCACTTTATTTATTTTTTTGCAGACACTGAAATGTCAAGAATCTGAGAGACAATCCCACAACCCAGTCTCTAACGAATCTGTTTGACGTTAAAACCGTTTTCTTTTCTTTTCTTTTTTTTTTTAAAAATGTGCTGTCCTTCTGGAACTGTTGTGCTGCGGTATTTTGAAGAAAAGTCACAACGCAGACAGTTTAATAATTGAAACCATCACACTTTTTTTTTTTTTTTTTTTTTTAAAAAAAAATAAAAACCTGTGTGTTTTTCCAGAAAAGAAGGGCACCATGTTACGGCTGTTTTCCTGCCTTCATCCTGAGCTTACATCTGAGAGGAAATGACTCGGCAGAGCTGCCTGTACTGTTTTACTGCTTAGGGTGAAGCTTTGCTGACTGCAGGGAATCTCATGACTGAAAGAATACCTTTGTCAACATTGTCTATCCGCATAAAACATAACTGAACAGAACTCGTCTTTGCCACGAGGTTTTTTAAAAAAAATTTTTTTTTTTGGTTTATTTCATTCAAGTTCAATTTCTGTCATTTCTATTTTATTTTCATTTTTATTTATAAATATCCCAGTCCCAGTCTCACCTGGTCTCAAATCTTCTTCATTTAACCCTCTTTTTTTAATTTTCTTTCCTTTGTTTTTTATTATGTTTTATTTCTGTATATTTCTATTGTATTTATTTATCCTTATATTTATCCTATTACACGCTCCGCCTCTTGGACGCGCCAACACTATGATTGACTTACGGAACTGTCCAATCACCGGCTTGCGCGTAAACACGGACGCCTCGCCAATAATAACGAGGAGGCTGGATTCTGTCAGCCAATCACATCTCAGGAGGCGGGATTTATCTTTTTTTTTTTTTTTTTTTTTAATGCGTCTGTGTGAGCGGTTGAGTTTGGCTGAAGCGGCGCGATGGCGCCCTCTGTCGGTTCACAACATTAGTCTCGCTTCCTAATTTTAGAAACTATCGAGGTTTGTTTCGTAGTGCGCAACTCGAGCGATTTCCTGGTTGGAGGGGATTTATCTTCGTCTGCGGACCTTTTTCGGACCGATATCGAGCAGAGGGGTGTTTTAAGATGTCCTCCGCGCTTTCGTCTGATCTGGTTAGTGCGCCGGAGCGTTAATCTGGGTAACATTACGGCACAACATGGCCACAACACGGGGAGGGACAGAGCAATGCTTTTAATCGTTTCCTCCGGAATGTTGCGCTGCTGTTTACGAGTTTCGCGGCAGATTACACGGAATGGGGATGTTGTGTCGCTTAGATAGACACCGCACTTCTGTAAAGAGTAAAAGTAAAATAAAATAAATAAATAAATAAACGACTTGTGTGTTGGTGGAAATCCAGCCTGGCTGCCGTGACAGCTTGGTCCGGCGGCGTCCGGGGTCTGTTTACATGCTGTACAGAGCTGGAGGGCACAGGAATGTGTGTCCTTTATTCACCAGAGCTATAGATCAGGCGAACTAACATTACTGACCACGTGACCATAGCTGATGGGGAACTAATATTACAGAAATATACAAGATCGTGTCAACTAATATTATAGAATTGCAGACGATCTTGTCAACTATTATAGAAATGTAGATGAGCGTGTAAAGTAAAATCGTAGAAATGTAGCCGATCGTGTAAACTCATCGTATAGAAATGTAGACAACCGTGTAAACTATTATAGAAATGTAAATGATCGCGTGAACTAATATTATAGAAATGTAGATGAGCGTGTAAAGTAAAATTGTAGAAATGTAGCCGATTGTATACACTATTATTATAGAAATGTAGGCGATCGTGTAAACTAATATGGAAATGTAGGCGATCGTGTAAACTGATATTATAGAAACGTGGCCGATTGTGTAAACTGATATAGAAACGTATACGATCGTGTAAACTAATATGGAAATGTAGGCGATCGTGTAAACTATTATTATAGAAATGTAGACGATCGCGTAAACTATTATAGAAATGTAGATGATCGTGTAAACTATTATTATAGAAATGTAGACGATCGTGTAAACTAATATAGAAATGTAGACGATCGTGTAAACTATTATAGAAATGTAGATGATCGTGTAAACTATTATTATAGAAATGTAGATGATCGTGTAAACTAATATAGAAATGTAGACGATCGTGTAAACTATTATAGAAATGTAGATGATCGTGTAAACTATTATTATAGAAATGTAGATGATCGTGTAAACTATTATTATAGAAATGTAGACGATCGTGTAAACTAATATAGAAATGTAGACGATCGTGTAAACTATTATAGAAATGTAGATGATCGTTTAAACTATTATAGAAATGTAGACGATCGTGTAAACTAATATAGAAACATAGACGATCATGTAGACTAATATTATAGAAATGTAGACGATCGTGTAAACTAATATAGAAATGTAGACGATCTTGTAAACTAATATAGAAATGTAGATGATCATGTAAACTAATATTATAGAAATGTAGACGATCTTGTAAACTAATATAGAAATGTAGATGATCGTGTAAACTAATATTATAGAAATGTAGATGATCGTGTAAACTATTATTATGGAAATGTAGACGATCGTGTAAACTAATATAGAAATGTAGATGATCGTTTAAACTATTATAGAAATGTAGACGATCCTGTAAACTAATATAGAAATGTAGACGATCTTGTAAACTAATATAGAAACGTAGACGATCGTGTAAAATATTGTTATAGAAATGTAGACGATCGTGTAAACTAATATAGAAACGTAGACGATCGTGTAAACTAATATAGAAATGTAGACGATCGTGTAAACTAATATAGAAACGTAGACGATCGTGTAAACTAATATAGAAATGTAGACGATCATGTAAACTAATATATAAACGTAGACAATTGTGTAAACTATTATTATAGAAATGTAGACGATCGTGTAAACTAATATAGAAATGTATACAATCATGTAAACTAATATTATAGAAATGTAGACGATCGTATAAATTAATATTATAGAAATGTAGCCGATCGTTCCATTCCATTCAAGTGACAAGTAGCTAAAATAACTATAAGAACCATACAATAAAATGCGATTTTCTCTGCTGTACCAAACCCTGCCCTTCTCCCGTAACAGACTGTAAAGTAGTGTACTCGAAGCGTTCTGCATAGACCGAGTAAATACTATTTCATGCTTAAACATTACTTTTGCTCTTACTGTACTCTCAGGTTTGACGTTGGTCTTCAGTTTGTGGTGGCGTGCTTGACGGTTTCAGTATTAGTTGGTCTTTTTCTGCATGTGCTTTTTTTAGTTCCATTTTAAATGTGGTTAGCAGCTCTTGTGTTTAAAAAAAAAAAAAAAAAAAAAGTTCAGTATGTCAGTAATATCAAGAGCATCAAAACCTTTCTTCCTCTATCTCTGTGGTTCTTCTTGGTTCTCGGTTTCACATGCACTGCTTGTGTGCATTGATTTTGCAGATTCGAGTCACGCTGGTCATTAACGATGATTTGAATTCAAAACTCGAAATGCGTGCAAGTGGCTGCATTTACACTGCAAACCGATGTTTCCCGAAACAGATCGGATAATGTTGCGTGTGTGTAAACGGCCCGGATTGGGTCTTTTTGTTTTCACATCTGATGTGTGTGACTTGGATATCCTACTCAGAAATATTTGATATCTGGTCATTTGTTTCTCATCTAAACGCTCGCGTTTGATTTCATCCTGTTCATTCTGAAGTTGTTGTCATCGCGAAGGCGAAAAACCTTAAGTCGTCCGGTGTGCAAGTGACGCATGTGAATCACTAATCAGGAGAGTCCGGGTGAAATAAATCGTCGTATTTATTTGTAGACAGATATAATCGTTTAAAAACTGCGAGGACGTTTTTTTTTGTGTCCATGGCCGAGCAAGGATATAGTCTGTCCTGGCTCCGGTTTCTTATCTTTTCTACGACCACAGTGATGCTGTGGGCAAGACGTAAACACGGTTCAAGTCTTGCGTATGTGTAAACAGGTGCGGCAAAGAAATCTGATCTGTCTCAAAATATTATTGTGAATTGCGTATCCAGGCACACAATGTAAGCACAGCCATGGATTCACATAAGCGTCTCCTGGTACTGGTCTCATCAGGTTGCCACCCACTCAACTACGTTCGTGCCGTATGAGTTCTGGAAATATTTTCTACTAAGCAGGATTCGTTCGTTAGTGAGCTAACTGGTTCAGTCTTGGTCCCAAGCCAAAGTAACCTTGTTCACCCCAAATAAAAGCTGCTATAAATCAAGCACAAGCTAGCTCACTAATCCTCCAGTCTGGCTTCGTGATATACTGCCCCCGTGACCTTTAGGTTCACCCAAGCAGACTTTCCCTGAAGAATCGTCTCTATGTAGGTTTGCCCAGTGTTGGGAAATATTTCTTGCTTTAAAGTGTTTTTCTGGGTTTTTTTTTTCCCCCCATCTCTCCTGTCATCTCATCAGAGTGGAACCACTTTTACCCGAGTCAGGAATCGTGGCTGACATCGAGGTGGACGGCATCCTCACATCCGATTCAGAGACCTTTTATCAGCTCAAGAGTCAGCCCATTACAGTCAGGTGAGTTCGGTACACGCTATAACGTGGATTGCGAAGGGATGTGGACACTGATGGTGACTAGAAGGTTGTGAGGTCTAATCGTACGACTGCCACAGCACCACGACTGGGCTTTACTTGCATATATGTATGCATATATGTATACATATATATATGTGTGTGTCTGTGTGTGTATATATAATATATATATATAATGTGTATATATATACGTAGAGAATTTTTTTAAGTAGTGCATAACAGTCAAGCATTTCGATGCCAGTTCTGTCATTGCTGAACAAATTGTAACCTCAAAAATTTATTTATTTATTTATTTTTTTTGAGGAATTTTATCCCAGGTTTTCCCAATTTGGTCATTTTCTTGCCAGTTCCCGCCCACTAACAAGCTCTCCCCTTCATCTGAGGCACACGAAGCCGCCACACACCACATTTTCCACTTTTCACACTGCTGCTCGGAGGAAAGCGCTATCCGCCCTCTTCCGCATACAGGAGCTCACGATTGGTTAGTGTCGCCCTGATTTATGGGGGATCCCACATAGTGCAGGGCCAATTTCATTCTCTCGGACTCCTGGTCACGCACGGCTGCGGCATCGTTGGGATTCATGCCCGCGTCGACAGAGCGAACGCTTTTCTAATCGCAAGTAATTTAAGCGCTAGTAAAAGTTCGTCCAGCTGAAAAAGTAATTCACCGAAGGGGAAAGGACGCGGGATTAGTTCTGGTAGAAGTCACTTTCATTTTCCACCGACTTAACGTAGGTGAACTTTGACCTGGCCTTGTGAGGCAAGTGGACAGGATTGCAGTCTCTTTGGTCAGAAACAAATCGGGGAGCTGGTTATTATTAAGTATCAGTCACACTAGACTTTTGCTTGAGCATTTTCTTTCTTTTGTCTGGCGAAAATTGTCATCTCAGCCACAGACATGCTCTAGGTCTTTTGCGGTAAAGCTAGGCCTTTTAGCAATATCGGCAATAGATATTTCTGCAAAACGCGTACGTACACTGTTTGACGTGTCAGGTATTGACGATCACACTCAATATGACAGAAAGCAGTGCTTTCTAGCTAAACGATATTTAAACGTCGAGATTTTAGCTTTGTTATCATCTTTGCCCCATGTTTGTGTGTTTAACAGTTAATGTTGGTCATGAGATCCATAATGAGCGCAGCTCGCTACGTTATTATGCCAAGGCCTTAACTTTGTAATCAAACTCCGTGCTGCTTCTTTCTTCCCCCAAATCCGAGCTTACAAAAACAACCCTGCCCCAGTGAGGAATTCTTGTTGTCGTATTGAAGATTTGATTACACCTGATTGACCAAAGCGTTGCGCAACTAGACACCTTTCAAAGGTCAAAGAAGTGTTTGGGGAAAGTCTGCGGGCTGAACTCTCTCACAGCCACGCTGCTCTCCGGCTTTGCATGCTTCAGCGCTGAGCATGTGTGAGCACATCTGCTTGTTGTTGTTGCCGTTGGCTGCTTAAAGCTCTGGGACTTCCCATAGTGACTCAGCACAACATTGGCCTTCTCAGGAAAACATACGCAGGACTTTTATGGGAAATTCGACATTTTGAGTGGGATTTTTTTTAATTTTTTTTTATCTCGTTTTAATTCTATTGGCTTTCTCGTGTGTTCGGTTCTGGGAAGTTGGGTTGCCAGATTTGTTTGGCGGTTTATCCTGTTACAGTGAGTACAGGTGGGCTGTTTTGGCTTTATAAGATCACTGAAAAACTCGTTCCATAACCTGGAATCCTGCGACGTGAGCAAGCCGTCATCCAGGAAAGGCACTGCCGAAGCAAAAACATCAGACAGGTTGATCATATTTTCTTATTGCGCAAAAGAACTTATAAATATCTTCATAAATGTTTCCTAATGTGTTATATTTAGCTTTGCAGATATGAGATAGTAGGTTTGTAGAAGATTAAGGCTTAATGTTACACCTTACTAACAGTGTAAGTGGTGAAGTGCAGTGAGGATACAGAAGCTAAAGGGGGTGTGTGTGTGTGTGTGTGTGTTGTCAGAGCGAAATGATTTGAGGATATAGGAAAACCAGACAACATTGAAGACTTCTAAAAAGTTTTTAAAAATCTCACTGTGTATGCAGTATATAGTTACATATATACAATATACCTGCCTAAACCACTCCCCATTCCCAGCCATGTACACAAAGCTCCGCCCCCAGAACTTATGGTGATTCGACGAGAGTTTTTACATCAGTAGTCGTTTAAAGCCTAGTGGTCACTGATGGACTAGTAGTACATTTAGTTATATTCATTTCCCAAATATCTTTATCCAGAGTGGCTTGTGATTGAGAGAGAATACAGAAAAAAAAAACAGGCAGTAGTGAGTGAAGAGTTTTGCTCAAAGGTGCAGCAGGAGGCTTTCTGACAGTCCTGGGATTTGAACTCACCACCTTCTAATTTCTAGCTCAGACCCTTCAACGCTAGTAGTAATTTCATGGCACGTGATGGTACCGAAAGCTGTAACCTAGAACTATTTTATCCCTTTTTGCCGTCTCCTTTAGTGGCTCAGTTGCCCCCGCTGCTCCTGCTGTGGCCCTGAGCACATCCGCCATGTCGTCACGGGTGTTGATGAGGCAGGAGCTGATGAGGCAGCAGGCGCAGGACCAGGAGAGGAGAGAAGCCCAGCAGCAGGCGTCCAGCGCTCAGCTTCGGCCCACTGACTCCACTCCCGCCATCTCCGTCTCGTCCTCTCTGCCCAACGCTCGCCCCACGACCACACAGGTCCCCGTGGAAGTGCTGAAGGTATGTTTGCTTATGGGGACGATCTCTCGGTGTACTCTGCTATATGAACACTGATTACGATTTTAACGGTGATGACATCATCATTTATTTATTGTGAAATGCTTTGATAAGGTTTAAAGGTGCCGTTTGTAATTTTAAAAAGTGTTACTAGACTTTTAGTAATGCTATAATTTCAACCAGGTGTTTATAGAAAAATTAATTTCCGGGGGCCGTACAATGGATTCCGCTAGTTTTTTTCTGTTCCGGAAATTCACCCTACCCCCAGCCAAAAAAAAAAAAAGGACCTATAGAGCATATTTAGTTTTGTACTTATGGGGTGGGGTCTAAAACGCAAATGACAGTGTTTATGTTGCAGTTGCACTTCACCTTGCTGGCAGCTAATTTACAAACGGCTTCTTTAACCATGGGATTTGCATGTGTGCTGCATTGTGTTGGATATATTACATTAGCAGTGTTTGTGAAAGACTAAAGCACCTCTTTTTTTACAAATGCGTACATTCTCGGTGAGATATATAGACGGAGTGTCGATTAAGCAACCGAATAATGTGTGAAGTGTGTGTTTATTCTGCTTCTCCTCAGGTTCAGACTCACCTGGAAAACCCGACTAAGTACCACATCCAGCAGGCTCAGAGGCAGCAGGTGAAGCAATACCTCTCTCACACCCTCGGCAACAGAGTGGCCAGTCAGACGCTGGCTATGTCGCCCTCGCCCCAATCAGGCTCCGCCCCCGAGCTTGCCAAGGCCGTCAGCAGCACTCCCAGCAGCCCTCTGGCTGTGCTGAGTCTCAACTCCCATAAAGAGGAGGTAATGTCAAAACCATGACAAGCTCTGATCTTTCACAGAAATCTCATTATACGTCATACATTACTGCACGGTCAAGTTACAGAAATTTCTTTGCTCATGAGCGTCGCGATTAGCGACAAACACGACAGTTACGTTTTACTGCTTAACCATTAGTGGCTATATATAAGACAATTTGAAGTGGTTATAGTTTGTTTTGTAGTGGTTACTGCTTTTAACTAGCACAACAGACTCAACAGACGAGGCATGTGCTTTGAATCTGAAGTGGGAAGGAGAAACATGAACTTCCCTGTCCACTGTGGGTTTTTTGTTTTTTTGTTGTTTTTTTTTTAAAAACGAGCCATGTTGACGGTTTGCTAATCATGCTAATCAGGTAAGAGTATGGGTAAATAAATAGAAAAATCCTCTGTGAAAACTCTCCCATTTCTGAGCTCTAGCTCTAGTATGACTCGTCTCTGGTAGGATGAGCTGCCTTCAGCAACAGTCCACAACACGGGATCTGACACAAAAGCTGTGATTCTTTGGAAACTAAAGTCGCTAATATTCAGTTCATTCTTTTGAAATACTTTGCTTGGTCCGCATCCACACTTTCTGACAACTTCTGCATTAGTGTACGTCAGATTTTGGGATTTCAGTCAAAATTATACTTTCACATTTAGTAGTGAACAAGGTGAATATGTTTTGGCCTGGATGTGATTATTATTTTATTTATTTATTTTTTTATAGTGGCCAGACATCTCTGTAAAACAATAGTTAACAAAACAAAGACTTCTCCATAGTCAGTCTCAAACCGTTTGTGGTTAGCACGCTCGGCTTGAGTTCTCCGCATGCCATTTGGCTAAACAGTGTGCGTTTTCATTTGGCTTAGCAGGTGCTGCACATAGCTTGGCCGAAACCTGTTCTTCAGCAGTTTTAGCTTCCAAGAAATGTCTGGCATCCATGTGGCATTAATAGGTTTAAACAAAATAGGGCACCATAATGAAGTCATAGACTGAACCATCCAGACTACCCTTATCCTTCGCGCAATATAACATTTAACATATAACGTGTGGATTGATTTACAAAGACACGTCAATATTCATTAAAAATTCATTTTCAATCACCTGTGTGTAGTTCACACCTCTGAGGTCGGTAATTGTTTCCTTGAGTAGAAGCATCCGAGACGGGGGGGGGGGGTTTCAACCGGTCTATATATAGTATAAGGCATAAGGAAATGCAGGCCAAAAAAAAAGAAAATAGCTCACGTTGGGTTTTTTATTTATTTGTTTATTTTTTATTAACCTTTGCCGTCAAATGTAAAAGGATGTAACGTAGAAGCGAGGGACAATTAAACAAATAAAAAGAAAGTCTAATATGATGATGTACATGAGAAGATGGCATTCATTCGATGTATATCGACTATATATTGCTACATGAATAGTCCTAGTTAATCGCTGCAAAACTGGTTTAATTGAACAACATGGCTTCCACCCTGATTATTCTGCAGCTTGTACTATAGCACTTAATCCAGCACATGTAGTACATGAGAAATATTTATTTGATTAAGAATTGCTAAAATTGTGGGACTGGTAATTGTGCACACAATTGACTATAGCTACGTAGCACTAATTTGAGTCAGTTGTAATTTGTACGCAGAACGTAGGGAACGTAGCGCGTTTTCAGTTGTTGTCCAATCGATCTGACGTTTCCGTTCATCCGACGCGCTCTCCTGTGAAGAAATCGTGCCCATGGTTTAAAGGATAAGCTGACCAATCACTCATCTGCTATGCTTACAGCTCAGTTTTAATAAGTGTAGTTCATAATTCTATCCATAATAAACAATATCTACGAACACAATGCAGCGTCCAATTTCTCTAGTGTCCTCTGTGCGTAAATAAACATTTCTGTAGACTTTACAGGGACAGTATGCTTCATTAATTGAATTAATATGTACTTCATTTTGCCCTGGAATGGCATTCTATGGTTTTCTGACTGAAAAGTAGTAGTTGACTGTAGTTCCATCTGAGGTCTGAATAGAGATGTGCACAGTTTCAGTATTAACGACAGACTCGGCTCTGAACGCACGTCTGGAAAGTATGTTGTCGCGTGTGTAATCTTTGCTGAATAATGTCTAGGCATGTAGGTGGGGCAACTGTGACCTGTTCAGGGTTTTTATGACCTATTAAAGAACAGGAACTGAAAACTTCTCTTATTGCCTAGTGGCGCCGCACGTAGCCTTGTGTCAGTCAGAGATTTCTGCTATCCTAAGACGGCTTAGAGGGTAATATTTTGATATGATCCTATTACGGAATTTAATTCGGTAGCTGACGTCCGATACACGTCGTCGTGGCACTTTTACACTAATGTGCTTAGTAATTCATTCTTAGAGGAGTTTTATTTATTTTATATTTTTTTAAAAGGAGTTTCGGATTTACGATCAGAGATGTAACTCATGTATACAACGCCGCTGGAGCCACCACTGCTCCTGTGCTGTCAAATCACACCGTTACCACTCTGGAGGTTTCGACTCAAACATCTCACTACTGTAGAATGATCCAGTCGTACGTACGGCTAAACATAGCTCAGGGGGTGGGGCTAAACCCAAAAGCATAAAACGTGTATAATTTGTAAACACGTAAAGCAAAAGTATGAACTGGACATGTGAATAACGATGCGCGTACACGCTGATGGCCTTGAATAGGTACTTTTGACTCCATACTAATAAAAAACAAAACATATTGCTGTTGAAATTTCCACCTTTTGCTAAATAGTGATATTGGGACATATGTAGGCGTTCAGCAGCTATTAAGGAATCTGCAGGAAGGCGACAGGAAATATCAAGTATGAAGAAAGTCTCTGACAAAGAAAATATGGCTTGGCTGAAAATTTCACAACCTACTAATGAACAGTCCTGCATCTCAGAGCGCAGGGAAGTCAGACCTGCTGTGTCGAGTTGCTTTAGCGGCTCTTTTTAATAGTCGGCACTACAAAACCGAGCCAGCTTAATCTTTAAATACACCCTATTTGGAGCCATGAATCGCTAAGCTATTTAGTAATTAATGCACTGTTGTTCTGATAACAGAGCAGCAGTATGTCTAGTTCCTTTATCGGTGTGTTCAGTTCCCTCGGTAAATACAATCGCACACTTTTTCAGGTCCTTGTGAAGTCGGCCAGCCCCTCTCGTGCACTCGCCGTTCAGTACCGCATTGTGCTGGTAAATATCACACTAGCAGCCCAATGGGCCCCTGCACACTTCGCACGCTTTGTGGGTTTGGCTATTAAAGCTCCACTGGACGTGCGGCGACTCCTTAAAAGTCCTGAATAATCCAGAGAGTGTGTGCTTGAGCCAGGCCGCTACAGAGCCACAACATGAAGTACACACTGTATAAGGTTAATGTTTGCGTCTTGTTAAGGCAGCAGGACTTGCACCTAGCGGGCTGTAATGTGGTTTAGCTGGTGTTTGAAATGACCTGCTGTATGTCTCATGGCAGTGTGGGCAGTGTGTCACCATGAAACTGCTGCACATCGTGTTTATTTCAGACCTGTAAGAACGTATGACTCAGCACAGACAGTGACCGGCTCAAGGACCTTTTATGTTTGAGTGTCAAGCAGCTGTAGTTTTCGTTTTTGCGCATTCTCAAGTAACGATTTGTAATCGCTTTCGTTTCTTCGTTAACACGCAGATGGATGGCGTCATTGATGACATCATCAGCCTGGAGTCCAGTTACAACGACGACTTCATGACGCTGATCGACCCCGGCCTGCAGCTGCCCAACACGGTATGTCCCAGCGTCCTGGAAACACACCTTTTCTCGTTTCCAGGCTCATTCGACACCCTCGTCGTCGATCGCGTAAACGGAGCAAGCGTAAGTTACAGGTGCGGTGGAGGTCCGGATTGATTTGCTCTGCCACTTCGTAGGAGGCAGTTGTGAGGCAGAACTTGTGAATTTTGTGCTTTGGACGTTGAAAGGGAAACTCACCGTGCACTTCCTGTTCAAGCAGATTGTTTAAGCACTATTGTTAGGAACGTGGAAGATACGGATAGGGTTTAGAATCCTACGATACGGACTACGCTTGTGAGAGGTTGTTTATTTATTTATTTATTTTTAACCCTTTGCGTGCGACATAAACAGCCATAGACGTCATAATCGGCGAGAACCGATAACTGAAAATAAGACAGAAAGACGAGCTTTTCCACCTGTTCTGAATGAAGGAGCATACAGGAGTGCTTTGTGCATCATCATGCTGGAAGTAACCATTAGAACACGGGTAAGTTGTGGCCATGAGGGGAAGCACATGGTCAGCTACAACACTCACATGGGGCTTTTTAGGTTATTTGAATGTTGCCGTTTCTTTCTTCACTCCAAATGTTCTGTCCTTGATTTTTCCTTGAGTGTTCAAAGGTTAGCGCTCGTGTTTAAAGGCGACGGTCTAGACGTGGTCGATAAACACCGTCTCGGATACTAAAGAAAAGTCTTGCAACCTTCGAGGCATGAACTACACACGTGTAAGTTCCATGATCTGAGTGACGCACTCTGAAATTTGTCTCAATCAGCTGCGTGACCCTGCGTAAATATTGCTGTTTATCACCAGATGAACCCTGACCCAACTCTGAACGCATATCCGCATTTCATTTATGACCAAACCGACGCTTCTTTGCAGCGGGTTCTTCCAGATTGAGAAAGGTTAACGTTGCGCCAGACGTGAAATCTGATCTGTCAGAAGACATCCGATGATCCGAGTGGGACGTTTCTCGTAAACGGCGACTGCGCGGCCTCGCTCGAACGCACCGATTAACTACCACGTTTCGACATGGCACTGAATACAATGAGTTTAATTCAACCGGCATTTCGGGAAGCATTTGTTGCAGTAATTCATGCAGTCATAATTACTTGCGTGTTGCTACCAGCGCTCAGGCTTCGGCATGTCGCTAATGAACCGGCTGCTCTTTGGATCTGTGCGGTTGAATTTGTGCAGGAGCTCTTGGAATCCAGTAGTTCTCTGGAAACCAACATACACTTCTGACACATGGTTACCAAAGGGTGGGGCTGGGTGGGGAACACACTCTGAGTTACACAGACTGAGGGGGGGGGTTAGACACACACACACACACACACACACACACACACACACACACACATTTATATATACACACACAGAGGCATAGGTTTTTTTTTTTTTGTGTGTGTGTGTGTGTTAAAGCTGATAGCCAACAGTGAAAGGTTTTTTTTTTTTTTTAATCTGAGAGATATTTCCCCATTCTCAACGTTCCTTTTTTTTTTTTTTTTTTTTTTTTTTTTTTTTTTAAAGCTGTGACAGAAAGAGGAACAAGTGCATGCTGTTAGAGAGTTAGGAGAAGATGAGGATTCTGGTTTTAGTGTCGGAGAATGAAAAGAAAAGGCTTAAGACTGAGGTAAACTGGGTACTTTTTGCTTTCTTGGTTTTGGGAATTACGATGACCGATTCAGCAGGACGTAGTTATGTCGATGTTGCCTGTAACAGGTAGGACGTGTTTGTTTGTTTGTTTTTTTGTTGTTGTTGTCGTCGTCGTTTTTTTTTTTTCTTTCCTGTCGTACAAATTCAGGAGCTAGATGAGAAATATGGGTGTAAATGATTCCCTGTGTGAATAAGGCTTAGGAAGTCGTGTCCGGACGGAGTTGCCAGTGTCTTGTAGACTACGGTATACGATTAATATCCGAGAGAGCACTTGTTCGTGTTCGGATAGCAAAAATCGCAGGCACTGAGGAGAAAGAGGAAGCTCTGAAGGACGTTTAAATACCATTCATTCTTTGTTGGCTGTTTTTGTACCTGAAACGTCCTCACTGAACTTTTTTAATCTTTAAACGTGTCGTTCGTCGGTTCCTTAACGTTAAACCGTGACACTCTCGGGCATGATCGGACCTAAAAATGCAGAAATTACTATTACGGCTTTTATTGAATTGCACGGATTCATTTATTAGAGGGTTTTTATGGTTATGTGGATCCTTGGGGGATTTTGATAGCAGCGCTGTTGCTAGACGTTTAAGAACACGGTATCGCACATGGCCTTGGAATATTGTTATCGTTCGAGCTCGTTCCACATCGGGTGGATTTATAGAGTTATCGCACGCAGTGCAGGAGACGCGTTGTTTTTGTCTAGCGAACGAGACGATGGCCGCACGACGTACGTAAGTGACGACTGGATCGAGCGTGCTCGTATGGTATGTGGAGGAGGTAAACGTGTGGTGTTCCCAGCATAGTAACAGACACGAGCACAAAAATGGTTCGTGTTTTGGAAACGCGGCGTTTTCGTTCCGAAGCCGTACGGGACGTGAGCGATCCAAGGATGGGCGTCTGGTGTGTTCCTTAGTGCCGGTTATGGCTGACACTTTTGGCTTTCCAAACCACGGGTGAAGGAAATAAGACTGGAATGATCGGAAAGGAAAAAAAACGACTTTCACTTCGGAGTGTTTAACTTTTTAACTGTTTGTCATTGAGCTTTGTTTTTTTTTTTTTAGCCTAAACAAAGATACACGATCCAGAACGGGGTTTGTGTATGGACGGATTGTGTTTGGGGCGTGTGAAATGGCAGTTCGGAGATATCCAATCTATTTCGTGTCGTCCTAAACGCACATGGCACACCACACCACACCACGCCACGCCGTGCTGTTGCGGTGTTTAGATAGAGGCCGCGCAGTGAGTGGGCGGGGCCTGATGTAACACTCTGCTATTGACTGTTTGCAGCTGCCACTCTCAGGAAATGTCCTGGATGTGTACAGCAGTGCCGGGATGACCACGCCCACCATTACCGTCAGCAACTCCTGTCCCGCAAACCTGCAGAACGTTAAGACGGAGCTGACAGGTAGTCAACCTGATCATCAACCTTGTATGTTATTCCTTTGGGTTTTTTTATCTCACACCCCATCAAACCTTTCTGTCTTTATTTCTGCACCGCCGCTCCTTCGATCTGTACCGTATATGCACGTCTGTTAGCTTTAATGACAAAAGCATATGAATTACTTCAGTGGCCGATATGTTGCATCGACCATTCCTAGCGTTGTGGTGTTATTCCCAGGGTTTGAAATTAACAACAGCCCAACGGGTAAAAACGGCAAGTTATTTCCCGAAGTAAATGTTTTTGAATTATTTATAACATGTACAATTTTTTTCCTCCAGCTTTCTCCCATTTCAATCGTAGACGATTCCCATTCCATTCATTTTACGTTGAAGTTCACACACGTTCACCATCACAGGGCAGCTGATCGCACTGGGAATAGACTTAACTCCAGCCATTGGTTGAAGTCTGTTTTTTTTTTTTGTTTTTTTTGCAGTAGTGCTACATCATTTATACTTTTATAAAAAAAAAAAAAAAGATTTAGCAATGAACAGACCTCTGTCATTAAAAATGATCGAACCCAGACTTCCTTCCCGTCGCTCTGGCGCCGTATGTCTCGCCGTACGGTTGGCGTCTGAGGATAGACATGAATCTACTCAAGACCCCAACTATATTTGTACGATTTTAAAGTTGGGATTAAAATGAGCAGTTCGCAAGCGCAACCTGAAGTCAGTCCCACCATATGCGACCACTGTACCGCTTGTGCTTCACGGACACTCGTATCGCGTGGATTTTAAACCAAGGAAATTGTGCTTTAATTGCTGTAGTAGTAGATACATGGAGACAATAAGAAATGTCCTTGATCAGACCCAATTTTAGAAATCCGCCCATAATCTTTCACATTCCTACTGAGTAATGTTTGGTATTTGAGAAATCCTTCTTACTCCCATGATGTTCTGAATGTTTTCAGATGCCGAAGCGAAAGCTCTCATTAAGGAACGGCAGAAAAAAGACAACCACAACCTCAGTGAGTTTCATCTGCTCTCGACTCCAACCCTTTGATCGTGGTTTCTGAATCATGTTGAACTTTCATTTCCATATTCTCGTTAACGAAAACCAAAAGTGACCAGTCTCTTGAAGAACATCCGTTATCGTGAACAGAGAGATAATCAAGCCTGTTTTCCTAAAGAATTTGATCAGTTAATAGTAGTGTTCTACTGCGTTACTAAGTGAGTTTATTCCTTCACAGTCGAGAGGAGGAGGAGATTCAACATCAACGACCGCATTAAGGAACTGGGAGAGCTCGTTCCCAAATCCAGTGACCCGTCAGTATACCAGTATACTTCGCTCCTTCCATTTCTTGCGATTTTTCTCAAATATTTCTCGAGTTTATTTATGATTTATGGTTTATTTATTCACTTTAACTTAAACACGTAAACACTGTTAGTGATGCCGCGTGAGCCGGGGATCGGATCCGGTCTGGGTGTGTAACCGTGCCTCTGTGCTTTTCCTCTTGTATTCAGTGAGATGCGCTGGAACAAGGGCACCATCCTGAAGGCGTCGGTGGATTACATCCGTAAGCTGCAGAAGGAGCAGCAAAGGGCTAAAGACATGGAGCAGAGGCAGAAGAAGCTAGAGAACACCAACCGCGCACTGCTGCTCCGCATACAGGTCTGATCTCTTTCACTTTCTTCTTCTCTTCTGCATTATGCCCACCTGCTGTAGAGAGTTTCATAACCGTGCGCGTGAGGATCAGGCGTCAAGAAGTTAAACGGCCCTGTAATCCGACGAAACGAAAATAAACGCCTTCGTTATATTGTCTTGGATGTTGGTTTAAGTTAAAGCTACAGGCAGATCGTCAGAGCGGTGTGAAGTGCTTGAGGGCAGCGTCGAAAGTCGAGAGCCAGCAAGAAAGTTATTGAGGTGTTGTGTTATTATTCGCAGGTATCGGAGGTCATGCGGGTGAAGTGAACCAAGAGTCATAAACAAGGCATTACTTTAGAATTCCTCAAACTCCGTTAAGGCATGGCCTCTCCGTGACTCCGCCGTCTGAGCGTGAAGAAACGGAAAGGTAGGAGGAAGGGAAGAAAGGAAGGAAAAGGAAAGAAAGAAAAAATAAAAGATTGAAGGAGGAAAATGGAACGTAAAGAAAGAAAGAAAGAAAGAAGAAAGAACGGAAAAGGTAAGAAATAGAAAGGAAGGAAAAGGTAAGACAGATAGGAAATGGAAAGAAAGAAGAAATAACTGAGTGAAGGAGGGAAATGGAAGAGAAATAAAGAAAGGAAAAGATAAGAAAGGACGGAAAATGAAAGGAAGAAAAACATAGAAAGAAAGAAAGAAAAGGGTAAGAAATAGAAAGGAAGGACATGAAAGAAATGGAAAGAAAGAAAGGGAAATGGAAGACAGAAAGAAAGGAAAAGGAAGGAAATAGAAAGGAAGGAAGGAAATGGGGAAAAAAGGAAGGAAAATGAAAGACAAAGGAAAGAACGAGAAATCAAAAGAAAGGAAAATGAGCGAAAGAAAGAATTAAGAAAAGTGAAATATAAAGAAAGGAAAAAGAACGAAGAGAAAAATGAAAGGACAGGAAGAATCGAATAGGGAAACGGTACAAGAGGAAAAAAATAAATACCCAAAAGAACGTGATTTTTCTTTTTAAACTTAAAGTGACGCATCTGGACGATGTGACAGATTCCAGTGCTGAAAGGAAAGAGCTGAAATGACAGTTGCGTGTTTAGTAAACCTCTCTACGGTCCAGCAGCTCGTGTGTTCAGGTTGTGTGATTGCTGTAACTCTGGTCTGCGTTTGATATTTAAGTTGTTGTTTGTTTCCCCTCGGTGTGGTTCGGATCAGGAGTTGGAGATGCAGGCTCGTCTCCATGGCCTCGTTCCCTCTCAGGTCTCAGACTCCATCGTCAATCACCATCAGCAGCAGCAGCAGCAGCAGCAACAACAGCAGCAGCTCACGTCTGTGCAGCACAGCGCTGAACCTGTCACCACAACGCTCCTCACTCTGGGCGGCCCAACATTAAACCACACCCACGTCTCCTCTTTACTCTCCCCTCCCCCTTCTGCCTCTCCGGTGGGCGGGGCCATGAACGTCCCGTTGGACCTAGGAACTCTGACTTTCGGCGAGCTGGATGACCACGCCTCCTCCATTTTCAGCCCCGGTCTGATGGCCGGAGAAATGGGCCTGAGCGATATTCTGATGGATGACGGCGGTGCCGACCCCCTGCTCTCCTCCGTCTCACCCGGAGCGTCGAAGACCAGCAGCCGCAGGAGCAGCTTCAGCATGGAGGAGGACTTGTGATGGACGTGATTCACGATTGTGCGATTTAACTCCGATTACCAGGCTCTGTTAGCCAAACTCAGCTAATACAAGGCTCGACTTCTCCATTCCCGCTTGTGCACGTCGCAAAATGGGCCAATAGAGGGCAGTGTATCCCAAGGTCAATTGTCATTGTAATCATAGTACAGTTAAAAAAAAAAATGAAAGAAAAGACAAAAAAAAAAAAGATGCAGCATGGCTCTTGACCCCTGCGCTGATGAAGAGACGCTCTACAAATTTTACCTCAGCGTTTAGGGGTACTGCAGCTTACAAAGGATTGTAGGAGCGGAGTTGTTAAGAAGACGACGTATGATGCTGGCAGATGTGCCCGCTGACCACGCATACATCACATACACATGATTTATTTTATTTATTTATAATCTGTTTTAAAAACAGCACCTTGCCCCTCCCCCTTCTCCCATCTCCCATCAGAAAACAAACTCAATTATTACAAAGACAACAACACAGTAACACCGCATAGCTGTTTATACAGGGTTTTATGACGTGCATAAAAAGAACCGATGAGTTTAAAGACTTATGAACAGCGAGGGTATTTCCTGGACTATAAAGCTGCATTAGCGATCGTAAGAAGCTCGGGTTAATTCACGTTTAGAGGAGAGAGAATAAATCTGTTAATAGTGGCGATTATTATTATTAATAATCTGTGATCTCTGTATAAATTAGAGATGGGAGCATCTGTGTAATTGTAGACACATTTTCCCCCAGATCAAAAAAAAACCAACAAATCTTCTAAAGCAAGAACGTATAATGCTTTGACCTTTATCATAATCAGCGTGTCCATTCTAGACAGTAGGTTTCATGTCCTACAGCCAATATGTCCTACACTAAATAATGAAATACTGCATATCGTTCAATATCACCTCTATTTCATTGTTTGGTGTGCTTAACTCATCCATTGTTGGTTTGGTTTGGATTGGATTGGTTTTGGTTGGGAGAATGCTTCCTAGAGTGCCTCTATAATTAAGAAAAGGTGTTTTAAAAAAAAATAAAAAAAAGAACGCTTTCTCCTACAGGATATGATGGAATCTTTACCACGCCTATTCATTTGGGATCATTTTCTGCGGTTATCCGTAGAGGTCAAGAACCGATAGTAAAAACGTACCTCAGAGGCCGTGAAAAATATCCCACGTGACTAAAAGCGCCGAGATGGAAATATCGTCTATGCATTCATTTCTAAACTCTGATGTGCAGTGGACATAGAAGTCATTTTGCATAGCATTACATTAGAGCGACACTCTGGCTGTAGCGAACCGGGCAAGAAAAGATCGTCTATGCAAAGAGTTTAACCAACACTATATGACGTAAAACCTTAGACACGGTCCTTTTGTTTTAAAAGGACAGTAAAGACGGGGAAATATATATATGTAAACTATATATATGTAAAAAAATGTATAACAAATGAATATGCTTTATTGTGTGAAACCTTTTTAAACGTAGCAAACTGGAGCTACTCTTTATAGTAAAAAGGCCACGAACTGCTCTAAAGCTGCGACCGTGATTAATGTCACTTCTGCTAATTACAATTAGGAGCGAATTATTATTTTTATTTTTATTTTTTTTTTGTTAAATAAAAACGGGACAGATTGTAATCACATGTTACTAACTCGAGTCATTTTCTTTCAGGCAAAAGAAATAAACGCAGCTACTTATCTGATGGATTAAATGTATATTTTGTGTTCGTTGAGGAAATGAGATCTCAGCAGTACTCGGTTGAATAAACAGTTTCGTTAGTTACGAGCTACGACTCTTAATTAAAGATTTGAATCTACACGTCGAGACGCAATCGGTTTCTGTATGATGTCGATTTACACGACACTTTTAAGTTTAACTTTTAAGGTTAATATTTTTACATGTAAGGGGATGTTGCAGGATCCTGCGAGAATCCCGCATCAAGTTTTTATCATCACGTTAATAATTTCCGCGACCCAACCTCCACATGCAACACGACTGGAATCTCAATATTAGGCTTTATATAGTGCCATGCGTGGCATATCGACAATTAATTCGCCTACACGACTGCACGCCCGTAGATTGTAGAATTTGTTTTGGCGCAAATTCAGGAAGCTGGTCACTCCTTCACGTCATGTATCTGTACTTTTTAAAATGTTAGAAACGTATGCAGATGACAGCGTTGGGTTAAGGCGGTAATCCGGACTATGTACGTGTAGATCGTGTCCTACAGTCCGGAAAATACATCTCGCTTCAGGTTTGATGTTTGTGGTACGTTGGCATGTTGGCGAGTGAACCATCTTTAGGCAAAAAAAAACAAAACAACAACAACAACAAAAAAAAAAAACAGCTGGAAATGGTTTAAGTGAAGCGGGTGAAAACTATAATGAAGACATGTCCAAAGGTGTATCATTGTAGGTGCATCAGTTCCACCTGAAAGGGACGGTAGCACTGTGTGTGTAAGTGTTGGTGTGTGTATGCGTGTTCACGTTTATATGAAGAGAAAGTGAGCGCGAGAGGACACGCGTTTTAAAGCTCTCTCAGGAAAATGAGTGCATCCTGTTCAGATTTGCTTTCATTTCCTGTCGGGAGATTTTGGCTCCCTGCGGAACCGTCCATGACGATAATGGAAGTCTATTAAAGCTCGTTGTTGTTGTTGTTGTTGTTGTTGTCGTCGTCGTCGTCGTCGTTAAAATAACCCAAATCACTGCTTCAACACTCGATGGCCTAATTCCGCTCTACCAGTTTCTTTCTGCCAGGATGAAATAATTGTTTAAGATGGATCAGTCGTGTATCCGGCGAAAACGATTCAAATCGTCGGCTCAATTAAAACTAAACCTACACTATTACATTCCAACGCGAGACGAGGACGGTGGAATATATTTAGACACACTTTGTTGTACAAGTTTGTGTTTTTATCATTTGCTGTGCGAACATTCATTCTAATCTCTTCACGTTTTCTTTCTTTTGTTGTTGTTGTTGTTGTTGTAGATGCAGTTTAATTACACATCGACACCAAATGGACAGCTTTTAGCTCTGAACTTCTGAACTGTGACGCATTTTTGGAAAATGGATGATCAGTGTTTGAAATTTTTTGCTCTGTGTCTGAACCTCCCTCGCCGTCGTTACTTCAGGGGATGAGCGGACGGGATGTTTTGCTAAATCGCCATTTCGGGTTTTTAGCTGACGTTTCAAAATCGCCCGAGTTCAGCACGTCTTGTCCGCGAGCCGACCTTCACCACGGACGATTGCGAGTTATCGAGTTGATTACGTGAATGAAATATGATGCAGGCCAATAGAAGAGGCGTGGTTTTTTTTTTTGTGAATTTTTTTTGTTTTTGTTTATTTTTGGTTGCCAAACTTCACCCAAATCCTGTAGTTCTTCTGAAACTCCAGTCTGCCTTTGATGAAAAATCCAACCTAACGCTAACGTAACGGTGTTCACGTTGTTTTTCTGTGTAGTCGGGAGACGGGAAGGAGCACGGAACGCTTTTAGAATTTTGACTTTTACTGATGGACTGAAGTGTAAAAGAAAAGCGCAGCCTGAAAATACATGTTTCTATTGAAACGTCCGAGGTGTGGTGGTCAGTGATTCTGGTGCTAATTTGTCGGTCGGTGCTGTATTTTCGTTACTCCCCGTACGTTAATGGGGGATGTTTTTATTGCTTGTTCAATTACAATGGCGTTCATCAGGAGTAAAAATGAAAACCGTCTCGAACGTAAGTGCGAACGTTCGGATTTCGCGATCCTCAAAACAAAACGCACGGAAAAAAAAAAAAAGCGCGTTTATTTCTTTCTTGCCATTTTTCCATCGACGTCCACGTTAAAAACAAACGCTGGAATCGAAGTCGTTTCTATACGACGCAGTCACACCGAGTTACCGCGCGGAATGTTCTCGGATAGTTAGCGATGTACGAAATGATGAGAACGATGGTGTTGGCGTTAAAGTTTGAGCGGAGTGTACTAAGAGAGCCGGGCAGACTAAATGACTAAAGCGCTGCTGCATCGCTCTTATCAGGTAGAGATGTCTGTGAAAGAAGTTTAAACTTAAAGCATAATATGCAAGTTCAGGGTGTGTGTGTGTGTGTTTTTTTTTTTTTTTTGTATTGTTTTTTTAAATGAGATTTTATATGCTGTTAATGCTTCGCGTGAGTCGGGTGTTAAACGTCTACCAGTGTACAGCGTACACGGAGCGGACTCCCGTACCGTTTAAAAACCTCTCAAAAACTGTCCACTTTGCCATAATAGTACTAACTACAAGTGCAGTAGTTTTCCACTGGATTGTACCGTAAAGGCTTGAATGTGACATTACAAAAAGAAGTCTATTTTCAGATATTTACTCAAATCTAGGTTGCTGTTTTGTTTGTAAGTGTTAAATATTAACGATACCCCAGAGTAATGGACGGATTTATCGTTGTGCAGGTAGCGAGACTGTTTTTAATTTCCTCAGTGGAAAATGTCGAAGTCACAAATGCCTTCCTCTTTTTAAAAGGAGAGAAAAAGGAAAAAAAAAAGAGAGAGAGAGAGAGAGTTGTCGATGTGGGCGAACAACGGGAACGTTTTAGATGAAACGAAAGTGATCTAGTATGCATAAATCTGAAGTCTATGCAATGGAGTGTGGCTTGTGGTGCGTGAGGAGTCGTGTCTGGCGTGTGTATGAAGAGCTTTCTCATCAGTGCTGTACAGAGATGCATGCTTGCGTCATGACTCGAGATGCACAGAAATCACGTAGTATATAGATATATAGATATAATGTAGCATACTCAAGGCTGTTCAGCCACTTGTATTCACTCCACAGGGAAATCACCGTCCTCGTATTTAGTATATTTTTGCAAAAAAAAAAAACCCCAACAAGACAAACGTGGCATTTCTGTAGACATTTTCTTCAGCCTCTATTTTTTTTTTTTTTTTTTTTTTTTTAAGAAATAGCAATACGTTACGTTCATCTATTTTTGTAATACTTGAAGTAATGTGCAATTTATGTTATGATTTAAAAGAAACAAACAAACAAACAAAAAAAAAAACAACTCCTAACAGCCCTGCATTAGTTTTATTTTTCCAATCATATGTACAGGAAGTATTAATTATTAATATTCTTAGAATTATGACTAATAAATAAACCAGAAAAAGCGTCTTTTAAAACATTTTTATGCGCCTACAAGAAAGGGAACGTCTGAACCGTGCTGAGCGTCTCTATGGGTATAACTCCGTGTGTTCCTTGTGTCTGAACTTTGCATTTCTGTGTCTTTACAGCTCCAGCGTAAAGCAAGCATCACTCATTTCAGTGGCTCTGTTCAATGTGTAGTTTCTTCTTTTTTTTTTTTTTTTATTTACTTTTTATGGAAAACATATAAATAAAGTTTGAAAATATCATTTAGTCTTGTGGGAATCATTTACGTGTGAATCGAAGCATGTAGGTGAGCTGGTTGAGGTGTGTGTGTGTGTGTGTGTGTGTGTGTGTGTGTGTGTATAATGATATGTATATATTGTATATATTAAAAAAAAAAGAAACCTGGAAAGTATTAAATTGGAGAAAATCTCTATAATGTATAAACTGCAGGTTTAGATTGTTCAATCTGATTTTCTACACTTTCTTTTTTTTTTTTTTACACAACCATACAGTGATGACAGAGTGTTGTAAGTGCTTTTGTAATTTAATTGTTGCTTGTACATGTAACTTCCATCCATCCATCCATCCATTTTCTACACCGCTTATCCTACACAGGGTCACGGGGAAGCCTGGAGTCTATCCCAGGGGACTCTGGGTACAAGGCAGGAGACAGCCTGGACGGGGTGCCAACATATCGCAGGGCACGATCGCACACCCATTCACACACTACGGACAATTTAGAGATACCGATCAGCCTACGACGCATGTCTTCGGACTGGGGGAGGAAACCGGAGTACCCGGAGGAAACCTCTGAAGCACGGGGAGGCCATGCAAACTCCACGCACACTGGGCAGAGGCGGGATTTGAACCCCAAACCCCGGAGGTGTGAGGGGGGGGGAAGGTCGCCCTGATCTTTAGGTCTCTAATAATATTATCGTGTATTAATAATTTTTATTGCTCATCTTTATCCACTTTATACACAATTCCTTTTCATTGTAAATTCTTGCATGTTTTGCCTCACTCTACACGCTTACCGTACATTTACAGACCCAAAACTCCAACTGGAGACCTCAAATGCAAAATCCAAAAGATCAGTTTAAGAAGATTTTGTGTTAAATGTAACTCGTGACAATGCAGAGACTGCAGACTATCAATCACGTGATCTCTTCACTCAGGCATTCAGAAGATAAAATGATCTACTTGTTTAGTTTGGAAGCAAATCCACCAAGGCAAGCAATCACACTCACACCAAGGGATTTTTTTATTATTATTATTATTATTATTATTATTCTGACAGCAAAAGGCCAGCAGAGGGCAGAAGTGTCCTGCGTGTCCTTTTGAAACGTCTGGTAATACTTTTATTTATATAATTTTCTCATAAGATTGTTGTTGTTTGTTAGCATGTTGAAACGTCTTCAGGGTTTAAACAAAGTTAAAAATCCAGTCACCTCGACTGACCACCACTGGACAACTTTTTTA